>NC_089584.1:129031075-129191075 GCF_019320115.1 Miscanthus floridulus
ACCCATCCTGAGCACGTGGAGTTCCCCTAAATCCTCTCTTAAAATTTTATGCATACATGTATTAGGTAGGAGGAGCTAGGTTAAGAGAAGATAAAAAAACTTCTATTTTTTTTGTTTAGCTCCTCCTAAATTTTTTTCTAGCTTCGTCACTGCTTATATCTGATATATAATTAGTACAAGGGGCGCGCCCTCGCGGGCGTTTGGAATTAGCAGGCAAATCTATGGGCAAAACAGATGTGTTCAGTGCTCCAATGTTAATAGTATCAGGGCGAGGAAGTCAACATGGCCATGTCGTAGTAGATGGATTCATACATTGCACAGAGCAATTAGAGATACACTGTTTATTACTGGGTAACATGGAGCAACCCTGCTTCTCGTAAGAGCAAATGTAGTTGGAGCACACAACCATTGCAGACATAGTGGTTCCTAGAGGACCTGCACATTTGGATTTTCCATTTGCTGTTGTTGAGGTGGTGGAGACATAGTGTTTTGAAGAATCCTACCCGCAGACTCATCTATTGCCACAAAAGGAGTAACACACCCTAGAGGCACCTGGATATATAATAAGAAAGTAAAACATATTAGCAAGTATTTTAAGGAAAAAGGAACTACTCATTTAGATTTGTAATAAAACCAGCATGCACCTAAGCTCAAGTAATGTTGTCACCGAAAAGAAAAGAAAAAGAAAAAACATAGAGTAACTTATGTTTGTGTGTTCAACCAATTAAAAAGTAATAAGAAACTTAGTCATCTGGAGAAGGCTTCACTACAAACAGTTTGTTTTAACTATGAAGTAAAACCTGCAACGACCGAATGAATAGCACACTATTGGTAAAGATGGAGATTTGTACATGAAAACATAGGAGTTCCTGAGTCAACTAAAGATAGAGGAGAAATAGGTTTATATTCTGACAATCCAAATAACAAAGTTGATGTTCTAAGACTCTAATGAAGCTGATGTCCAGAAAAGAAATGGAATATGGTGCCATCATATTTTCATTGATAATTGGTTTATGTAAGATCAATGTAGAAATAAATCATTACGCTAAAAGCCTAGACATTTGGTTTTAACTATACAATCTATTGAAATTACTGTATCTCCTTAAAAAAACTCCATGGACTCACATGAATTACAGTGCCCCTGGCCCCTGGGTTTTCCTTGTGCCATTCCCCAAAATGCAGTGCCCCTATAGGTGGCTTTTATTTGAGGAGAGGAAGGGGAGGATGGAAGAGAGAGCAACAATTTTAGCATGGGTTACCAGGAGGGAAAAATTGTCAAAGAAAATTAGACAGGAGAAAATAAAATGTGTAGAAAAAGGGAGGAACAGGGAAACTAAATGGATCATCCATCAGCCCACTAAAAGAGAGGAATTTTTTTTGTTTGCCTTTTTGCTTATCCTTTTATATTAAATATAAATTACAAAAAACATAGACAGCTTTGAGTCGCTCACATCACAAGGGCCAAGCAGAGTCTTTAGAAAGGAGTCTTGATAGTTGATACATACTTGCACAGGCAGGCAGGCCGCTGACAACAATAAAAAATCTCTATAGGCTTGACGATGCACCTTTCCATACAATGGGACAAGAACCGGAAAGAGCTACAGAGAGTCAACATTGAGATAGAAACAACTTACAGTTCAATAATATGATTCTGTAGATAACATTTTACGTCCCCATAAGCCCGACGTACTTCGTTGGGACTTTATGTTTGTCCAAAGCCCACCACATAACATTCCTTGGTATTTTATCATAAGCCTTCTCCAAGTCAATAAAAACCATGTGTGGGTCCTTCTTCTTCTCCCTATACCGCTCCATAACTTGTCTTATTAAGAAAATGACTTCCATGATTGACCTTTCGGGCATGAAACCAAATTGGTTCATAGAGACCTGCGTTATTGCTCTCAAGCGATGCTCGATAACTCTCTCCCATAGCTTCATAGTATGGCTCATCAACTTAATTCCCCGGTAATTAGTACAACTTTGAATATCCCCTTTATTCTTGTAGATCGATACCAATATACTTCTCCACTCGTCAGACATCTTGTTCGATAGAAAAATATGGTTAAACAACTTGGTTAGCCATACTATAGCTATGTCTCCAAGGCATCTCCATACCTCAATTGGGATACCATTCAGAACCATCGCCTTACTTCCTTTCATCCTTTTCAACACCTCTCTGACCTCAGATTCTTGGATTCTCCGCACAAAGCGTCTATTGGTGTCATCAAAAGAGTCATCCAACTGAAAGGTTATGTTCGTATTCTCACCATTGAACAATTTGTCAAAATACTCTTACCATCGATGTCGGATCTCATCCTCCTTCCCCAAGAGATGCTCCCTTTCATCCTTAATGTACTTAACTTGGTTGAAGTCCCTTGTCTTTCTCTCACGAACCCTAGCCATACTATAAATATCATTTTCTCCTTTCTTCGTACTCAAATGTTGGTAAAGATCCTCGTACGCTCTACCATTTGCCACACTTATAGCTCACTTTACGGTCTTCTTTGCCACCTTGTACTTCTCTATGTTGTCCACACTCCTGTCATGGTACAAGCGTCTATAGCATTCTTTCTTCTCCTTAATAACTCTTTGGACTTTCTCGTTCCACCACCAAGTATCTTTAGCATCGCCTCCACTTTCTTTGGTTACTCCACACACCTCTAAGGCCACCTTCCGAATGTTGGTTGCCATCTTCTCCCACATATTGTTTATGCCATCTTCTTCCTTCCAAGAGCCCTCTTTGATAACTCTTTCTGACGTCTCCCCTTTTAGTTTCCACCACTTTGTTCTTTCAATCTTAGCTTGTTTATCCCTACGGCCACGCACCTGAGAACGAAAGTCTGCCACCAAAAGCTTATATTGAGAAACAACACACTCCCCTAGCATCACCTTACAACCCAAGCATGCTCATTTGTCCTTTCTTCTTGCGAGGACAAAGTCAATCTGGCTAGAGTGTTGTCCGCTACTGAAGGTCACTAGATGAGATTCTCTCTTTTTAAAGAAAGTGTTGGCTATCATCAGGTCAAAAGCTACCACGAAGTCCAGAACTTCCTCCCCCTCCTGATTCCTACTACCATACCCAAAACCTCCATGAACTACATCGAAACCTGTGCTTATAGTACCTACATGCCCATTAAGATCTTCTCCTATAAAAAGCTTCTCACTACTAGGTACAGCTCTAATCAGGCCATCTAAGTCTTCCCAGAACTGTCTCTTAGCACTCTCGTTGAGGCCTGCTTGGGGGCATACACACTAATTATGTTCAAGACCATATCACCAATGACAAGCTTGACTAAGATAATCCTATCTCCTTGCCTTCTCACTACCACCACACTATTCTTGAGGCTCTTATCAATCAAAACTCCTACTTCATTTCTATTCGTGACTGTCCCTGTATACCAAAGCTTGAAACATGTATTGTCCACCTCCTTCGCCTTCTAACCCTTCCATTTAGTCTCTTGAACGCATAATATATTTACACGTCTCCTAGTCGTGGTGTCAACTAATTCTCTTAACTTACCTGTAAGCGACCCTACATTCAAACTACCTAAACGGATCCTAGTTGGTTCGACTAGCTTCCTTACCCTTCGCACCCGTCGACTTAGATGTGAAGACCCTTGCTTATTTTTTACTACACCCGGGTGCCGATGTAGCGCGCCACTAAGGACGTGACGACCCGATCCTTGCTCACTTGACACCATGTCTAGATCGCGACACGGTGCATCACGAGGGTGATGACCCGGCCCTTGCTCATTTAACACCATTCCCGGGTTTCGATATGACGCGTCGTTAAGAGGGTTACGCCCCAATGATTTTCTTTCGGGTTTCATATCCATTAGAATGACTAGATTTAACGTTGGCTCGCCACGCCTATCATAATTCTCCTATTTTACCAGGGCTTGGGACCTACTATGCTGAGACAACATAGGCAGAGTTGTCCCCATAAATTAGCAGAAGCATTTTCCAAATATTCAGGTCTCGATAGCATTGTAAGTCCATTTGCAAGTGTATATATTTTTTAAACACATTTACCTGTATATGGGAATGTGTGTGTTTGAAAGAGTAGTGGAGGTCTGCTATGATGTTGTCAACTCTGAACCTTAAATACTTTAGCCCTGATGCAATGCAAATGGGCCGGGTTTTCTCCCTGGAGGTTTAAAAGGAAATATACGAATATGGACAGTAATGAGATTGGAAAAAAAAGATAATCAAAGGAACTACTGTGAAGTGTTGATAGCAGACTATCAACACGCTCTCTGGAGTTATAAATTGCCATGCGAAAAAGTTAGCTTTGTATTGTCATCCGCAAGTTTATCACGGAGACATAAAAAGAAACCAAATCGTATAATGCGATTCAGAGTAATAAAAAAATTAGGATTCAGATTTGTGCAATCAATCAATGGTTCAATAGGGATAGTCTATAATACATCAATTTAAACACCAAGTATACAATAGTATTCCTCGCTACAGATGCCTTGTAGAACAGCGTGAACAATCTGAAGTTAGAGCAGATAGCTACCCTAAGCTTAGAGACGTCATGTAATCATTACAACAGAAACTGACATGATTTTCAATTGGGTCAACCAGGAATAATCCCTGGTTTTCTTGCTGCTATAGCACTAAATCTAACCCAAAAAGGGAAACTGAATTTCATATATTTGCGGATGATAATTGATATGGGAGTTTTAACACTAAATTTAACCCAAAAAGGAAACTAAATTTCATATCATAGCGGATGATAATAGGGATGGAAGTTTTACCATCAATTTCATATTTTCACTTCCTTCAGTGCTCTCTTTCTTGGCAAACTGTCCAGTGCACTCTTTCAGCAATAAAAATGAAACCCATGGCCATTTGCTTCATTTTATATGAGGTTCAGATGCCCTGGTGAGCAGGAAGAAACTGCAGATGGCAAGGCTGCATGTATAGAACAATATTTTGTGAACATTTAGCAAATTAAAAGGTGATATGGAAGCGTTAGTTGTGACTATTTTTACAATTAGAGATAAAAGAGTATGGTTAAACATTGAAGTACTTATCTCTAGAACACATTTAGGGACTTGAACCTAAGAATTGTAATGTCTAGCATCCGGAGAACAAATCAGATTGCCTGCAGCAAGCACAAATCTATTCAAATTTGACTATGAGGATGAAACGCTAAATGATAAGCAACATATTTTTGCTGTGCAAAACATGATGTATAACACAAGAGTAAATAAACATTATATTAAAGGGAAATTTAACTCTCTCCATTCTCCATTTGCAGCCAACAAAACTGTGCCAAGAATTATTTAGGGCCATTTAATTTAGGAGGAATTCTATTCAATTGTTCATAGTTTGCTGAAAATATTTTTAGCCTAGCTGGCAGGTGTCTGCCTTTTCAGAACATCTACACTCCGATGATGGCATTCCAAATGCTTGATTCTCTCCATCCTCCATTTGCAGCCAACAAAATTGTAGCAAGAATTATTTCGGGCCATTTAATTTAGGAGGAAATGTATTCAACTGTTTATAGTTTGTTGAAAACATTTTTAGCATAGCTGGCAGGTGTCTGCCTTTTGAGAATCAGCCAAAACCATAACTGCTGAAACTGGAAGGATAAAGAAAAGGGATAAGAGGGGATACCTAGCATTTATGCTGGAGGCTAAACAAACCAGAAAAATAGGGAAGTCAATCGTGGCCACTTCATGAAATCCCCATGCTTCCTAGCTGGATGCGGACAACACATCGAGTTGAATCCAAACAAAGCTGATGCTCTGAGAATGTAACAAAGCTGATGTTCAGAAAAGAAATGGAATGCAGTGTGCATCAATACAATCCACTAACCACTATGCTAGTTCAAGAAACCAGTTCACCAGTGCTGCCTATTATATTTTTCTGGATACTTGATTTATATAGCATTTCAGAATCAATGTAGAAATAGAATGGAACAAAGAGACTGGAACGCGTGAGCATTTATTGTTGCCTCATCAGGTGTGCAGGTCCTAATATAGGCCTGGTTTAGATTGGAGTTAGAAATTAGTATTTGGCACTGTAGCACTTTCGTTTGTATTTGACAATTATTGTCCAATCATAACCTAACTAGGCTCAAAAGATTCGTCTCGTAATTTACAATCAAACTGTGTAATTAGTTATTTTTTTATCTACATTTAATACTCCATATATGTGTCCAAAGATTTGATGTGATGGAGAGAGAATAAAAAAACTTACAATCTAAACAAGGCCATAGATAAAAAGGCCATATGACTTACCCAAAGACCAGTAGAGTCGTTGGGCTCATGAATGGGTTCACCGGTTAGATTTTCTGTAGTATGATGTGAACCAACTGTTAGAGCAAGTGAAGGTGTTGGAGCATGATATTATAAGCTAATGTGAAGTGAATGAACCGATAAATGAGAAACCAAAAATTGTTAAAAGTTGCATATGTCTCACTTTCAGTTGGAGCGTGTTTAGTTTCAGGAAGTTGGAATTTTGGGCTAATGTAGCACTTTCGTTTTTATTTGGCAATTAGTGTTTAAACATGGACTAATTAGGCTCAAAACGTTCGTCTCGTAATTTCCAACCAAACTGTGCAATTAGTTTTTTTCGTCTACATTTAATGCTCCATGCATGGGCCACAAACATTCGATGTGATAGGTACTGTAGCACTTTTTGGGATTTTGGGGTGGAACTGAACACGCGCTTGGTTGAATTATGAGTGTGCCAGAAACTGGTCATGACGTAGTAGGCGCGTGAAATCCAGGAGGCCAAATGTAATGAGGGGTGGAAAACCTTTGAGGGTCACCTAATAAAAGCAACACGATTCAGGAATGGAAAGAAATGACAAGACACTGACAGATTATGCATGCCATGATCATCTTCACAAGTCTTACAAAGGAACACATGCAGTGGTTATCTACCTTCCATCAGGGGTACAAAGACAAACAAGCCTGTTATTTGTTATCTCCCTTCACCTGGAAGTTAGAATATTTTCTAAACATATAAGGAGGCTCGCGCGTCCATAAAAAAATGATTTAAATATTTTTATTTTGTAAAGGAACACAGGGTTTCAATCTACACTGAAGAAAGAGATATGTGAAAAAATAATTTGGCAAATACGCATGTAGACACAAAAAATTGTAACTTGGGGTCTTGCTATGACACTGACATATTATTAGCTAGGGTGTAACCTGAATGAAGCTATCCTATTTATATTTATGCAATCATAAAGAAACAGCCTCACATGGACAAACTACCTTTTTAACGAATCTACAGATTACCTGATCCTCTCCAGATTAGAATCCTCAGTAATGCCAATAGCTTCATTTGAAAATGCCATTGCCACTATAAAGGAAGGATCAATCTTGAGCAGAACTGCAACCAGAACATTTTTTACTAAATTATAGAAAGGGGGCACTTTTTGAAAGGGGTCGAAATGCAACAAGGATCATGCTGTTTAATATGAAGTTTGTTCTAGAACATGAGTTGCACTGGCCTGAAACACTCTTTTTTCCCCACTGTAATGAACTTGAAGTTCAGGTGAAATCACCAAAAAAAAAAGACAGAACGCTAAAGGAATCGAATATAAGAAAGCAAACATTGTATTCTGGCATATCTAAATTGGTAAGACCACTCCTTTTTCTGTATTAGGAAGTTTTCTACATTATGATAACTGCAATGGTAAATATAAGGAAAACTATTGCTGCTAAGTCTAGAAGTAGAAATGATGCATGATAAAATCGGCCACCAATAAGAAGGCTACCATTTTCTAAAACTGGATGCAGGGCACATTGATGTCACACGAGGAAGCCATCGAGGCAAGAAACTTTGGAGTTAGGGATCATAGAAAATCAACTTTGATCTCTAAATGGTGGATGGTAAATGAAAAGAATCAATTGGAACCAAGCTGAGAGGATGAGTAAGAAACAAGAAAGAGGGAGGAGTGGTACCTGAGTTTGTGGCTGACAGAGGAAGGCTTAAAAGACACAAAGTCTAGAGCAGGCGTTCACCAATGTTTTCCATTTCTATTGCAGGCTGCTTTCTTTTTTAGATGATGGAATTTCTTCAGCCCATTTAGTTTCGGTCGTAACCTAGGAAAAACTGAATTAATTTTAAAATGGTTGCTTCAATCTTCATGGGTCAATTTCACTATACATAGATGATGCAAGCAGTATGAACCACTATAGCAAAATGTTTTGTACGGGCTCTTGCTAAGTTGACCAATTGTTTTAGTCAGATCCTACCTATCTCTAGACAAAAAAGAACGTACTCATTGCAGAGAGCTCCCGCTATGTGCGAGGTCTGGGGAAGGGTGTTAGTGGCAAGCCTTACCCTCGCCTGTGCAATGCGAGGAGACCGCGACTCAAACCCGGGACCTTCCGGTCACAGGCGGTAAGACTCCACCGCTTGCATCAGGCCCGCCCTTCTACCTATCTCTAGACACTGCAAACCAATATCATTGTATACATGAAAACGATGGGAGATGCCCAGGCTATGAAACAACACAATTCCAACTGAATTTAAGACATCATCCTTTATACGGAAAAAATTAACATTGAACACACCAATGGTAGGCCTTATATACAAGCGGCAAAGCTTCACCTGTGTCTAAATGAACCATATTGCTGATGCACAACCCAATTTCATTTTTTTGTCATTCCAGTGTAGCTTTGGTCGGGATGAAAATTAAGATCATCATGATGAACCTAAACCATGTATTCAATCCTTGGTGCTGCTGAACTATGTAATAAGTCTAAGTCACAGGTCTATACAAGGACCTGCAGGTAGATGTCACAAATAAAACAACACCTTAAATCAAGAACACGAACATGCAACAAGACACCATGTCTAACATATGAGGCTCCAGACTAATATACATGTTGGTGTGTTTTTTGTCGTTGGTTACAGGCTCACAGGTATATTAGGCATCATGCCTTACCTGATATATTATCCCACAGTCCTTAATGACTTGTTGTTGCCATCGCCAAAATAGTCAAGCCTTAAAGAAAGGGGGAAATAAGTAAGAAATGGCAAGGCTCGCTGAATCTTTTTTACCTGTGCTGCCCAGGCAATTGATGAACCTGAAAATATGCACAACAGGACATTGACCTTCATTAGCATTCTGAACTGAAGTATAGGAAAAAACCTATAGAAATAATGTTTTTGGTCCAATAATAAAAGCAGTATTATGGAGACAATTGTAGATAGTAATTCAAACTTTTTTAAGCAAATGCAATGGACTAAATAGCTAATCCCTAACCCAATCGTCCAATATATGCACTTTAGCTTCTCATCATGGATTTGCATGACCACAAGCAATCATGGATTGATCATAAGACAAAGAGGGAAGAATACATGAGAGATAAATTAAAAAGCATAGTGTGAAATGTACTTAGACTCAGATATTTTAGAATTCTAGATGGTACCATAGATAGGAAAACTTAGTCTGAGTTAGACGAAGCGTACACCCAAAAACAAGAGAAGAAAAATACAACTCTTTAAGGAGCCTAGTTGAAATCTGAAGGAAATATATGAGCCTAGTTGAAATCTGAAGGAAATATGTAAAAAAGTACATAGGAAATACTTACTAATAATTGTTTGTAGTAGTCGTTTCTTAGTGTATGCCTCAGCTATCGTACGCTAAACTAAATTAATCGAAAGGAAACTGTAACACCCCGGTGTTATGCCAGCATTTAGGCACTACAAATCATGCATATCATGCATCATCAAGCATCCTAATCATATATGCCTAATCATGTAAATAATAACTGAAACCCTGCTTCGAAACATACGAAACATGCTCGTGAAACATGAATGTTGCATACACTTGTTTGGAGTTGTTTTTGCCCTAGTTATGCTTGCTAGGTTAGTAAAACATGTTTGGCTATGATTGTAAATCATCTAGAATTATTTAGCACAATGTTTGGAGCAAAGTTTGTATTGAAATTATTGCCAAATACTGCTTTAAAAATAATTCCCCAAAAATTAGGGTTTTGAGTTAAAATTGACTTTAAGTTTATAATTCAAAATCTATCAAGAATTGGACTTTGGTCATAAAATCAAAGTTGTAGAGGATTAAATTTTAAACAACTTTTATTTTTGGGTCATTTTCAAAAGATATCATTTTCTTGCTCAAAATGATATTTGAAAACTAGTATTTGAAAATTTCTTGAAAATATAATTTGAAAATTTCTTTTCTCCTTTCACGGGCCGCCGCCTCGCTTCTCGGCCCACAGCCGAAGCCGGCCCGGCCTGCAGCAGCGCCAGCCGCTCGCGTGCCCCGCGTTCGGCCTAGCCCAGCGCCGCGTCCGGCCTGCCCCAGCGCTGCGCCGCGACCGTTCCCGCGCGTTGCGTCCCGACCGCGCCAGAGCACGCCCGCCGCGTGGCGACCATGCGCCGGCGACGCCCGCCGTGCGTCGTAGCCTGTCTGCCTCGCCCTCCACGCGCGCGCCTACACCTGCCGAGCAGCGCTGCGCTCTCCACTCCGCTCGCCTCCCCACTCAGCCAGCCGCAGCAGCCTCAGCTCCCGCGCGCAGCGAGCTCTGCCACCGAGCGCCGCAGTCGCTCCGCCGGCGACGTGCTCCTTCTCCCGCGCCTCATTCCTCGATTCCGCCCGCCAGCAGCTCCGCCTCGCTCTCTGGCACCTGGTGCTCGCGGCTGTGACGCCTTTTGAGCCAAGGTAGAGCCTTCTTCGCGCTTCGCCGCCGTCAGCCATGGTGCCGCCGTGCTCGGCCGCCGTGGAACGCATCCTTCCTCCCCTCCTCCACCCTTCCTAGTTGCCTGCTCGGGTTCGCCACCTCTTTGCGAACCCCGTGCGCTCACCCGCTTGCCCTGATCCGGCCGGCAATGACCGCCGGCCCGCTGGCAGAGTCTGCGCCGCTGTGTCGTCTCGACGCCGGCGTGGCTCCTTGCCTCGGCCGAGCTGGGCCAGGCTGGCTTGGGCCGAAGCCCCGAGCCAGGCCGCCACCCTCCCCTTCGCTCGATCTGAGCAGGCCGAGTGTAGCCGTGGGCCAGTTGGTTTCCACGGGCCGGCCCAGTAGTAATAGGAAGTTTTCGTTTTCAGTTTTTCTTTTATTATTTGGAAAGAGAAATGATTTGGAAAATGTTTGTATACTCAAATTTACTCCAAATCTGTTGAAACAAATTTTGCTAGGTTCCTTGTCACCAGATCTACATGATAAAATTATTGCATGTCATTTTTAAGATACTTTTCTGTAGAGCTTTATTTAATCCTTGATATTGCTGATAACTTGAAAAATGTGTAGAAAAACCTATAGGCTTCAGAAAAATATGATTCCAAGTTTTTTAATCTTCTTATGTAATGTACTTCCTAGGAAAAATATGTGTCATGCATGTGCTATAGAAAAAGTATGAGGTGTAGTTCAAGTGCATTTAATGGCTGATTTTTGTTATTTTTGCTAGAGAGCAAAATTTGTATAAAACATGCATGTAATAATTTTTGTACAGTAATTATTTGCTGTGTAGAACATAGGAAAAATATTTCCTCTGTTGTTTGACACTTTTCACAGTACAAAGTATTTTCAGGTTCATAAACATGCCATAGCTTATTATTTTTGTGTAGGCTAATCCACTCATTCAAATACCCTGAAAATCTGATGGTAGACTACTTAGGGTAGTACTATGCTATGGTAATTTTCTAAGATTTTTCTAAGCAATAAAAATAGATGTTACTATTCAAACCTATTATTAATTAGGGTTTAATTAAGTGTTGCTTTATGTGTGATTAAGAAATTAGTGAAGCTTTGGTGTATCTTTGAAGCATTTAATAAGATGTGTTGACTTAGCATATTAGTAGTAGAAGAGAATGCAGTAGATGACATGTGCTTGTAGTATATGTTCTTGCATGATGTTGACTACCTTGCATTCAAGCATATCCATTGTATTCATCTCATCCGATGCACCGATGGCATAAGCACTTACACACATTGCATCATACAGGATCGCAAACCAAGAACCCAGTCGTCATACCCGAGGAGCCCGAGGAGCAGCTCGAGGTGCAGCCGTAGGAAGTGCCCGAAGCCGACGAGGAGGACGTTGAGGAACTTCTGGAGTGCCCCGATCACCACCCGAGCTCCTTCGAGAGAGGCAAGCCCCAGAGCATTTTCTCCCCGGTTTGCAATTATTAATTCAATGCTTTACTTTAATTGATGCATTACGTTTAGGAGTTGTTTGCAACCGTTGCTGCATTATACCTTGTCTACCTTTGTTATACTACATCCTTGTTACCCTGGTATCCGCAGTCGAGTCAATGCTTAGCTGGCTTAGACCGATAAAAGTCGGGTGATTTTCTATCACCTGCGAGCTATATGTGGTTACCTGGATCTGCTTGGATGACTATGAAGTCATGGTATAACTAAGTGTTAAATGAAGTTGAGACCGGACGGAGACTTACAGAGTTTTGAACTGTAGTGCTTTCTGTCTGTGTCGATTAAGGACCGACCGTTGTTGGGCCTCGAGTCATGTTGAACGCATGCCTTACATTTAGCTGGTCGGATAAAGTATCTTCCGACCGCGAAGCTGGGAGATTATTTGGGCCGAGTAGATTGCCCGCAGCGCACTGTGCCGGAGCAGGTGTGGTAGGACACGGGGGCGAGATGATAAGACCAAAGTGCAGTCGGTCGGCCCCCGGGTACATGTGGTTCCTAGCAAACTCGAGATTCCTGGATAGTTGACTCGGTGATCAATATCTCACTTTAGCGGGTGAGTAAGGTTTGTGTAAGAAATAAATCACCAGCTGGTTAGGAATCGATTCGAATCGCCATCGCTCCTGGATAGTGAGCACTTGACTTGAGTTACTTCATCGTAGTAATGTTAATGGAACACTTGGACAATTATAATGAATATGACAATATGGAAGTTGTTAATGATCGTTGGTTATCATTATTGCCTTAATCACATGGTTGCTCTAGTGTAGGTGCAAATCTAGTCGACAGGTTAATAATAATTAACTTGACAATAATGCTTTTGGAAAGGTTCTTGAAATGCTAAAAATGCTTTTTTTTACAAATGAGTCAGCTACCCTACTATAAAGCTCTTCATAATCCTTGGTGTCACTTATTTTCGGTTATGTCGGGTAAGTCTAGCTGAGTACCTTCTCGTACTCAGGGTTTTATTCCCACTTGTTGCAGATGGGCAGATGTATTACGGCTACTGTATCAACTATCTTTATCCTGCGATGGGTGATGCTTAGGACCATAGGCATGGTCATTCCTTACGTCTCGTCTGATGCTTTTGTTGGAGATGATCATGAGCTGGCACTGTATTTGAACTCCATGTGAGTGTGTGTGGTTTGAACAAATGGCTTCCGCTACTTTTATTTGAACTCGTTTTGTAATAACTATGTTTAAACTCTGATGTATCTGAGATGCAAACTTTTATGTAATATGTGATGATGACCGCTAAACTTATTACGATCTTGGCTGGTATGTAAGTTGGTTTGAAATCCTTCGTGATTTCACGGACTACCGGGTTATACGGGCTTAAGTTTGCTAAATCGTCTGCTCTGGCAGATGATTTTCTTACTTAATCTCGTATAATTGGTCGGTTCTGTTATAGAAACTGTCATGTTTATTATCTCATTGTATGGAGAAAAAGAAAAAAAATTAACAACAGAATGAGGATTTATGAAAAATACCTACACATGAAGGACTAATTGAGCGTACGCAACACATCACAATTTAGCAACACATCACAATTTATCTGCCTGTGAGCTGCATAATCAATAAGAAATAAGCACAATAGGTTAAATTGCGAAGTAAGTAGACAAACCCTCTTCACCAACGATATTATAGGGGAAAATAACCCTAAAAATATCTGAAAAAACAACTGAATCCAACCTAAATAAAATAGGTACACAAAAACGGTTGCTAGGGTTTCATTGAATAACACAACACACTGCATCTCCCTCTAGGACGTAGCCTGACACGACGAGGACAGACGATGCTGCCAGGACATGGTAGAAGCGATGATGTGGCAGCGACCAAGACCGCTGAACGCTGACGTGGCCAGAGCTGTCGCGCCGCGCCATAGAGAATGGCACGGCAATGCTCCCGCCGGCTACAGGACCATTATTGCTAGTCCTGCGGAACACGACACCGCGCTGCAGACGTGAGTGGTGTAGCAGGCAACAGTTAGACTGACTCAACAGAGCTACCCAAACCCAAAAATAAGTCTCGCACAATGTTTTGCCTATTAAATACCCGCTCCAACAGGTGAGCCAACCACACGATGCATTTTGCCTGCCAGCCCAAACAAAACGCAAAAAAGCGTCGCTTGTCTTCTCGCTACGCAAATCTCCGAGCGGAGTCTGCTGCACCTTCTTCTCCGCGCGCGACCTCCACCAGCAAGCACGCGACCTCCATTGGCAAGCACGCGAGCACACGACCTCCATCGGCAACCACCGGATCCCCCGCCGTGACCTCCACCGCGAGCACGCACGCGAGCACGCAGGAGCCTCCGCTGGCAAAGCACAAGCACGCGTGAGCACGCAGGAGCCTTCGCCGGCTAGCACGAGCACGCTGGCAAGCACGAGCATGAGCACACCGGCAAGCATGAGCACGAGCAAGCCGGCAAGCACGACCTCCACCGGCCTTCTTCTCTAGCTCGCAGGAGCCCAAATCGAGCCTCTCGGCGCCCGAATCGAGCTTCCCCGCCTCCGAATTGACTTTCCCCACCGCCGAATCGAGCTTTCCCGTCCCCAAATCGAGCTCGTCGTGAGGTCCGCCGCCACCTTCCTCCTCTGGCTCCACCGCGCGTTCCTACGCCCGGGCAGGGACCTACCCGGGCGGTACGGGACGTGGGGGTGGTGGAGGCGCCCGTGTGGGAGGCCGTGGCGCAGGTGAACGTCGAGGCCGCGGCGGACGAGGTAGGCAGCTCGGCGGCGTCCTCGGTCGTGCGGTCGTCCTCCGCTTCGGGATGGGCTCTGTCTTTGCGTCGCTGTTGGAGAGGGCTAAGCTATGGTTGCGTTACCTTTTTCTGTGCATAACCCAAAACCGGGAATGGATGTCGTGTTTATGTCTCGTTGTTGGACTTAGCAGCAGCACAGGTGAGGAGATTGCGGAATGTACACACAAGCCGACGACGGTGTACTCTACTACACTCCATAGACGGCAGCAGCTAGTCTACTCCTACTCCTACTAGGGCTTGCCGCTGCCCGGACGAGACCTGTGACTGCGACAGCAGTGAAGTCCTGTGACCGGCGGGAGCATTGCCGTGCCACCGCGCCTAGATCCGCAGCGCACCGGCCACGTCAGCGTTTCTGGTCGCTGCCATGTCATCGTTCCTACCGTGCCCCATGTATAGCGCGACAACGTAATTTCACCGCGTCATGCGAACAGGTACGGCCAAAAGTGTTAGATTTTGAAAAAAACAGTGTTAAAATTAAAAATAGTTTTAAAAAAGTGTTAAAAATAAAAAAATTCTCCGGAGGAAGGGGGGACGGGAACCGATATTTTAGACGATAACACAGTAGAAATCGGTGGGAGCAACGAGGACCGTACATCTTGAAATCTAACGGTGGAAAGAATTTAAGGTGACGTGTCCCATCTCCCTATTGCGGTTAAACCTTAGGATTGTAGGGGCTAAATGTAGGATGATTCTTTTGCAGAAAAAAAGTTGGTAACGGGACATCCAGAAGGCGGCCAGGAGTTTCCTTCTAGTTGCTGCGTCCCCGCACGGAAAGTAAAAGACCCACAAAGAATTCTAGAGCGGCTGTTTCTGGAGAATACTGTTGACCCTTCCAAGAGCGAATTGGAATCCCAGTTTGTCACGAGGTGCTGCTGCGGTAGTGCGGTTGCTTCCTTTCTGAGAGGCGTCAAAGCCTCCGGCTTTCGGCTCACGGCACAAAACATCCGTGGAAAAGATAACCATTGACAAACGTGCGACAATCAACAGCGAAATATCTCATAGCCACAAGTTCGTCGCCATTTTTGCTTTTGAGAGCGAAGCCTGTCCGCCTTCTGGCCTCATATAAATATGACCACGCCCATCCATATTATCAAACAGTAATGTCAATAGAGAAGAACAACATATACAGCACTTCCCACAGCTAGAGCTGGTCCTAAGTTTCAGCTACCACAGAGGAACCATGGAAAGATTCTACTACGTCGCCGTGGTCACCTCCGTGCTCCTCGTCTTGCTCCACCACCTCTTGATGAGGCGCGGCAAGAAGCAGCAACGGCTGCCACCTGGCCCGCGGTTCGCGTTCCCCATCCTCGGCCACCTACCCTTGCTCAAGAAGCCGCTCCAGACCTCGCTCGCCAGCCTCGTGTCGCGCCACGGCCCGGTTGTCCACCTGCGCCTCGGCGGCCGCCACGCCGTCGTCATCGGCTCGGCGGCGCTGGCGAAGGAGTGCTTCTCCGGAGAGGTCGACGTCGCGATCGCCAACCGCCCGCACTTCCCGTCCGCGGGTGAGGTCACCTTCGACTACTCGGTGCTCACCGTCGTCAACTACGGCGCGCTCTGGCGCACCATGCGCCGCGTCTCCACCGTGCATCTCCTCTCGGCGCACCGCGTCAACATCATGTCCGACACCATAATCGCCCGCGAGCTCCGCGCCATGGTGCGCCGCCTTGCCCGCGCCTCCGCCTCCGCGCCGGGAGCCGCCGCCAGGGTCGAGCTGAAGCGGAGGCTGTTTGACCTCTCCCACAGCGTCCTCATGGAGATCATGGCGCAGACCAGGAACACCTACTCTGACGACGCGGACGAGGACATGTCCAAGGAGGCGCGGGAGATGAAGGACATCATCGAGGAGATCATCCCGCTTGTTGGTGTGGCCAACCTGTGGGACTACATGCCCCTGCTGCGGTGGCTCGATGTGTACGGCGCGAAGAGGAAGCTCGCGGACGTGGTTAAGCGAAGGAACTTGTTCTTCGACAAGATGATCGATGCAGAGAGGCAGAAGCTGAAGCAGCTGGAACGCAAGAAAGCTGAGGCCGATGCCAACGACTCGGCGGACGAGAAGATGGGCATGATCGGTGTCATGCTGTCACTGCAGAAAACAGAGCCTGATGTCTACACGGACACCTTTATCAACGCTCTCGTGCCAGTGAGTAGCACTACTACGCATGTTTCCACGTCCTTAATTCTGCTTATGTGCAGCTAATTATCATGCTTTCTTTCACTAATACTTTTTTCCTCGTATCGTATCTGGATTGAAGAATCTGCTCGGCGCCGGCACGGAGACGACCTCAACGACCATGGAATGGGCAATGTCGCTCCTGCTTAACCACCCAGATGTGCTGAAAAAGGCGCAGGAAGAAATCGACTCCAACGTCGGAGGGGGTCGTCTTGTCGACAAGAACGACCTTCCCCGTCTGCCGTACCTCCACTGCATCATCAGCGAGACGCTTCGCCTCTACCCGGCCGCGCCGATGCTACTGCCGCACGAGGCGTCCACCGACTGCAAGATCCACGGGTACGACGTCCCGGCAGGGTCGATGATCCTTGTCAATGCGTACGCCATCCACAGGGATCCGGCGATATGGGAGGACCCGGAGGAGTTCAGGCCGGAGAGGTTCGAGCACGGCAGAGCAGAGGGCAAGTTTATGATGCCATTTGGGATGGGGAGGCGCAGGTGTCCCGGTGAGAATCTCGCAATGCGAACCATGGGGCTCGTCCTGGGGGCGCTGCTCCAATGCTTCGATTGGATCAGGATTGGGGATGCAGAAGTTGACATGGCAACAGCCACTGGCACCATCATGTCTAAGGCTGTCCCCCTCGAAGCTCTGTGCAAGCCACGAGCGAACATGTCTGCTGTTCTTCAGAAAATCTAGACTGGAATTGTGAATCTGTAGGTTCAAATAAACAATAAACTACGTAATGTTTAGATACTGTATATAGCAGTTTCTTCATTCTAAAGTTGTCTGTTGTCTCCAAAGAGATATTAGATGTTTAACTTTAAATGAGTATATCCGTATATGCAAGTAGTTTCATAGGTTGTCTCATGTATTACTATTTTTTTTATGTCACGAAGGAGAGAAAGAGGTGATAGAAAGAAATGACTGTTTCGCAATTAACTACCTCATGAGTGGTGAGCTAAATTTTTAGAATTATATGAGACAATTTATACACTACTCTTTCCGTCCCAAAAAGAATACAATTATAAAATAGTGTTATATTAAAGTATGTTAAGTTTGGCCAAATTTATATAAAGTATTAATACTTGTCGTACTAAGTAGGTACCATTAAATTTTATCCTATTTTTTTCGTCGATCTCCCCCTAACTACATGGGCAGTGGAGAGTTTCTTCCATATGCTTTTTTTACAACGATGGATACAGAGTCCAATTCTAATACGTATTGGGTCGCATCCTCCATATCTTGTATATGATCCGGGCTCATGACCTGTGCTAGAACAAGTCGTGTCTAGCGATGATACAGAGTTTGATTCTTATATGTATGGATTGGATTCCGTTGCAATACACGGGCACGTTTGCTAGTTGTTATGAAAAGAGACAAAGACTTGAACACATGGTTTTGACTTTTGAATATTTTTAATAACAATATATAAAAATGTAATTTTGTTAAAATTACTCCACCAAAATATAATAATGTCTTAATTTCTTGAAACCAAACTTAAAAGTTATCAATACTCAAAGATTTAAAAGTTTGACTTAACTTGTGTAAAACGATTAAAAAATATGGAACTGGAAAAGAGTATTTTTAGTCATATTTTAAAATTGAATCTGAAGTCTTAATCTAACTACAGCGAAATTAAATTCCGAGCGCTACCTAAAATTGAAGGTTCCCCGTGGATGAATCTACAACACCAGTAAGGTCGGGTCTTAAACTTCACCTACCACTGTTTAAAGTGCGGGGTCTCTCGTAAACCCTCTTAATGAGAGTTTCGTGAGTATTAAATAAGCTGATATAGTATAGTACTGTGAATAGAGATGTGATAAAAGTTTCATTGAGTAAAATAAGTTTCATACTGTTTCCAACTAGGAGTCTTTGAAACTGTAAAATGAAACCCCTACTTATACATGTCTTACAAATTTGGAGCTATGGAAGGTTAAAAGAAGGGGCTAGAAGTAGAGTGATGATAAGGAACCTCTCCTACTAGCTGTTCCTAGGTCCACATATAACTTTCCTTAAAATTTTAGCACCAGAACATGTAGGATAAACGACGCGAGATATCAATTGACATGGCACACCTGAATTGGCCAATTTCTTGCCTCACTAGTCAAGAAAAGAGAATCGGAGGGGAAGTTAATGACCTCTAGCCCACTCGATTCAGCTCGCTACGGTTGCAGCTATTATGCATCGAACACTTAAAGCAAAGTACAATAATTATCTTATAACTAAGTTAGTCATCATTTTTTACTAACTTGGAGGTGAAAATAGGTGGGGAGAGAGAGCAAAGTTTAACTCTCATGCCCGTGCATTGATGGGTCCAGATAGCGAGTGGATGCAAGGAGTAATATGAAAGATATCGTGGAATATTGGTAAAAAGTAGTACTTCATATGTTCATAAACCTTTTTAGATATACAGTAAAAGCCATCTATGTAGATATAGTGTATGGCCCCGTTCGACTGGCTGAATTTTGGCCGAAACTGGCTGAAAACACTGTTCTGGTTGAATTGTTGTGAGAGAAAAACACTGTTTCGACTAAAAAAAAGAAGCCAAACAAGCTAAATATGGGGTAAGCCGAACGGGCCATATCTACGTAGATAGCAAAAGCTATGTATTTAAAAAAGTTAAAATAATTTATAATTTAAAACAAAGAGAGCACCGTATAAAAAGCTTTTACTGACAAATATTCACTCCATTCCAAATTATAAATCGTTCTAGCTTTTCTAGAACTTTTATTAAGTATCTAGACATACCTGTTCGCTTGGAAGAATTCTGGAGGAATTTGGATGGTTTGGAGGAATGCTGGAGGAATTTGTGAGAGAAAAACACGGTTTCGGATGAAAAAAGAAACGGATCAAGTCAGGTTTAAG
Source organism: Miscanthus floridulus (assembly GCF_019320115.1). Lineage (NCBI taxonomy): Eukaryota > Viridiplantae > Streptophyta > Magnoliopsida > Poales > Poaceae > Miscanthus > Miscanthus floridulus. The sequence goes on from NC_089584.1 coordinate 129,051,016, forward strand.
GGCACGCGAACAGGGCAATAGCCTTTTCATAAAGATGAAACTTATCTATACTGTTTCCAACTAGGAGTCTTTGAAACTGTAAGATGAAACCCTCACTTATACATGTCTTACAAATTTGGAGCTATGAAAAGTTAAAAGAAGGGGCTAGAAGTAGAATGATGATAAGGAACCTCTCCTACTAGCTGTTCCTAGGTCCACATATAACTTTCCTTAAAAATTTAGCATCTGAACATGTAGGATAAACGACGCGAGATATCAATTGACATGGCACACCTGAATTGACCAATTTCTTGCCTCACTAGTCAAGAAAAGAGAATCCGAGGGGAAGTTAATGACCTCTAGCCCACTCGATTCAGCTCGCTACGGTTGCATCTATTATGCATCAACACTTAAAGCAAAGTACAATAATTATCTTATAACCAAGTAATCATTTTTTACTAACTTGGAGGTGAAAATAGGTGGGGAGAGAGAGCAAAGTTTAACTTTCATGCCCGTGCATTGATGGATCCAGATAGCGAGTGGATGCAAGGAGTAATATGAAAGATATTGTGGAATATTGGTAAAAAGTAGTACTTCATATGTTCATAAACCTTTTTAGATATACAGTAAAAGCCGTGTATGTAGATATAGTGTATATCTACGTAGATAGCAAAAGCTATGTATTTAAAAAAGTTAGAATAACTTATAATTTAAAACAAAGAGAGCACCATATAAAAAACTTTTACTGACAAATATTCTCTTTATTTCAAATTATAAATCGTTCTAGCTTTTCTAGAACTTTTATTAAGTATCTAGACATAGCCTTATATCTAGGTGTATTGTAAAAACAATACATTGACAAAAGTTATTAGAATGACTTATAACTTAAAACAGAGGGATCAAAGTAGAGACGTAGCCTGACTAATAAAAGCTATGTATTTAGAAAAATTATAATAATTTATAATTTAGGGGCGTTTGGATGCAGTGACTAAAATTTAGGAGGTGTCATATGAGGGTATCGCATAGAGTGTTTGGATACTAATAAAAAAACAAATTACAGAATCCATCAGTACTCTACGAGACGGATTTATTAAGACTAATTAATCCATCATTAGCATATATTTACTGTAGCACCACGTTGTCAAATCATAGACTAACTAGGCTTAAAAGATTCGTCTCACAAATTAGTCACAAACTGTGCAATTAGTTTCATAATTACTCTATATTTAATACTCCATGTTTATGTCCAAACATCCAATGGGATAACGACGAGGAGGAACCAAACACCCCTTAGAATAGAGAGTACCATATAGTAAAAAAACTTTTATTGACAAATACTCATTTCATTCCTAATTATAAGTCGTTCTAATTTTCTAAAACTTTTATTACGTGGTTAGACATAGCCTATATTTAGGTGTATTAAAAACAATATATTAAAAAATCATAACGATTTATAAATTTAAACGAGGAGAACGAAGAATTTAGAGTAAAAGATGTCGCTCGACACCCTATAATAATTTATATTCTCTCCGTCCTAAAGTAGAAGACGTTATATGATTCAAACTTTCGGTCCGTTCGCTGGTCGGTTTCTGAGCTCGTTTGGGCTGACTGGTACTGGTTTGTTGTGAGAGAAAAACACTGTTGACTGGTTGATTTGGGCTGGCTGAAAGCGAACATGCCGTTTGTCTCAAAATAATTACACTCTCTCGTTCGCTCGCTTCTGTTGCAAATGTCAAAAAGCAGACCAGCCCGATTTGTGAAAATTAATGTGTCAGCGAGTTCCAGTATGGTACAGTTTTTTCTTCCCAAATTCTAAGGACGCCCATGCTAAAATGACGCGCTAAATCATTATTGCTTAGAAACAATTTCGTGTGAGCAAACGGTTCCGCTAACTGACAGATGGGCCCATACTCTTACCCTCGTCTCCCCACGAATCACATCGGCACATCGTTCAACTCGCTAACCCAGAACATTCGGTTCCGAAATTTCGATTTACAGCTATCAAGTGCGGAGGCGGGAGCAGCGAGCAGCGCGCGGCCGGCGACCCCACCAAGACCCCATCAGCAACCGGCCGCGCGGCCGCGGTTGCCTCCGGCGGCTGGGTCCTCGCCTCGATGGTGGGGATGTACCAGCACCAGCTCTGCGACGACCCCTTCGGCACCCTAGGCGGCGGCCACTGCGGTGACCAGCCACGCACCGCCGGTGGCGGCGCCTCCTCCTCCTCCTCCTCCTCCTCCTCCTCTCCCTCGGCTGTTCTCGCCCCGCTGCCTGCAGAGGCGTATGGCGGCGGAGAGCCGCGGCGGCGGTTCGAGGCGCTCGCCGACGGGGGAAGCGTGTTGCGCGGTGCGGGAGGCGGCAAAGGCGGCGCCGTGGGTGGGGATCTGGGGGTGCTAGTGCGGTGGATGCGGGAGCTCGCAGCGGATCCCGTGGCTCCCCTTCCGGCGCCATCAGAGCACAGGGCGAGGAAGCGGCACGTGCTGGCCTTGCGGCGCGCTCGCTACCTTAGATTGGAGGACGTGGAGGACGCAGAAGAGCTTCCCAGCTTCTACAAGGTTAGTTGGCTTGAGCGCAAAACTCTCGTATTTTGTTGAATTGTTTTCTGTTGCCAATTCTTAGGAAACGTGGTTTTCGGTAGCCTGTTGCTTGCTTTGCTCTGTTTGTAGGACTGATCGGTATGGATTGGACAAGGGGCATCTAAGATTTGTCACATCCGTTTGTTCTATGCCGTACTATTTGATTTGGCTTCCGGGGATTAGAGACTGCAGCTCGGAGGATGCCAGGATGGTAATGCCAGGTGTCGCGAGTGGGTAGGATCACTGTCACTGCATAGGAATCATGTACTTTTGACAACCAGTGCTGGAGCAGACGGTTGCAGTCTGGGAGGGGGAACCCTGACTAGGACCATATTAGTATCTTGGCCAGGGTCAAGCCATCAAAGCTTATAACGCCCTGTTTGTTTCAGCCGGCGGGCTGTGGATTGCAGCTTGCATATTATCACAATTAGCATGTACTTTTGACAACCAGTGCTGGAGCAGACGGTTCCAGTCTGGGAGGGGGAACCCTGACTAGGACCATATTAGTATCTTAGCCAGGGTCAAGCCATCAAAGCTTATAACGCCCTGTTTGTTTCATCCTGCGGGCTGTGGATTACAGCTTGCATATTATCACAATTAGCGCGCAGGGAGGGGGAACAGACTCTTAGTAGCCGGAAACGTGGAACATGACCACATTCCACGTTCCGGGAATGTCCACGTCTCTGATTCGGGAACATTTACGTTCTCACATTATAAAATAACACCCCAAGTTCCGTTCATGTTCGGTACATGGCTGCTAAGGACAGCAGACTGTTGGATTGTACTCCCTCTGGTCATAATTAGATGACGGTTTGTACTCCCTCCGGTACTAATTATAGTATGTTTTGGACAGAAAATTTGACGTGTAATTAGTGTTTTTTGCTGTCCAAAACGCTATCTAATTATGGCCAGAGATAGTAAAAATGTGGTCTGTGGGTTGTTGTAATCTGGGACCTATCTGTTTCAGTTTGCAAGAAAAAAAGGACCTAAGAGCATCTCTAAGATCTTAAAACAACATTTCTTTTTGGCAAAAGGCCCTCCAACAGTTTTGTATCCGAACTCCCTAAAGATATGCGAATGGTAAATCTCCTCTATGACTCCTCACATATGTGCAAGCTTCCTGTGCTCTGTATCCTCACTTGACGGCTATCTTTTCCACCCTTCGCGCGGTTTTCTTCGTCCCTGGCTGCTCCTGTGGCTGGCTGTGGAGGCCGGCTGGGGGGCGGCAGCGGCCGGTTGGGGGGTGGCGGTGTCTGGCTGGCGGCTGATCGTTGGCGGCGTGCGAACGAGGTTGGGAGGAGCGAGCAAAATTATGTTGTGGGCCCCCCTTTTTTAAATTTTTTTTAGCAACCAAATATTGCAAACTATTGGGGGAAGGCAACAAATTAGCTCCCTACTCATTTTGGCCACTTGGTATAAATAATGATTTGGCAAGTGTTTTTAAGGAGTTTTTGGCGATGCTCTAAGAGCCATCATTTGTGTTGTCATGGTGTGATGTTATGACCGGCCTAACCTACAGCAGAAGGAAGAAGTGGGGCACTGCGCCAGGAGACGTGGGTGCGCCCACGATCTCGGCAACGACTGAACCAGGTGTTTGGGTGTGTCCGCGCGTGTGCCTAATCTTGTATTAGAACCCAGACTTGGATGAGGAGATGTTAAGCAGGACAACACAGTTGTTGCCCCTTGCGCCCTGCACTTTCTTTCTTTCGCGATAGTCCGACGGCGCCCGCACGGCGGAGTTCGTGGAAGCGCCAACCAGAAGTCTCCCACAGCTACTCCCTTTGATCCCTAGGCACTAACAACTTGGTATCAGAGGGTGATCTGTTGGTGCCTGGGTCGGCCGCCATCCTTCCTCAAGCACTCGAACAATTGACGAAGATGGTGTCCGATGTCTCGCGGCAGATGAGTGATATGGCCACCCAATTGGCTGGTCTCTCACTGCGCATTTCGGAAGTGGAGTGCCAACCGCCTGCGCTGCCGCACCCCATGCCGGAGTACCCCTATGGTATGACACTATCCAATGGCACTAACATGTGACTTGTCCCTGTTTGAAACTTCTTTTGAAGTTGTGTCCTGAATCCACTTATTTGCAGAGTTTACGAAAAGCAGAATTTGCTCGTTTTGCTTAGTTAATTCTCTGATTCTGCTTGTTGATAAGCTGTCATGTAATCTTGCCCTCTGACACAACTTCTGCATATCTGTGGAGAAACTAGGGAATAAGCTGTGCCAAACATGGCCATATTCCCACATGGCAGTGGCACTTCTTTTAGATAATGGAAAATTTGTGGCTTAACATCCTCTGCCTAATGCTTCAGACAGCAAAAAGTAGTTGCTACTGCTACAAGCTAGCTTGAAATTGGTTAATTGGTAAAGGTACATGGATTGGTGACCCAACAAAGAGACCCAAGTCCTAATAACCCCGCTAAGTGGTACTACACACTAGCTGGAAAATTAGTTACATGCATTACTGGTTGTTCCTAGGCACCGGTGCATAGTGTCATCGTAGGCATGTTTGATAATGTAGGAAGAGACATAATAGGCCAAACTTTATTTTTTTACACCAGGATGTCAAACTTGACATGAGAAGAGGTAGTAAAGAGAGACTTGAGAGAATCAAGTATACCCAAAAAACTATTCCTGGATAGGGTTGTATGGAAATCAATCCATGTGTTCGAGCCTTGACCCAGGCTTTCGTGTACCTAACTTGCGTAACTTGCTTGGGCCCAAAAGGCTTTTTGTTGTTATTGTTGTTCGTGGCTGACACGACATAAGTGTTTTGGAAGATACTTGACAGGGCGATCAGTTTTTTTAGTCGATAAGTTTAATATTACTTCTGTCCTGAAAAGAATGCTATTCTCTAGCTATACACAAATATAGGCACACTTTTTTTAATTAGCTTTGGAAGATATTCTTATTGATGATGCCAATGACATCAAGCATTTTTTTTACCATCCAAGCTCCTTTTTTTTCCTGGCATACCCTTTGTACTAAAAATAGATAAATCGGGAAGATTAGCAAACTGAAACGGAACATGGTTAAATGCATGTCCAACTAAGGCATAAATATCTTGCATGTCCAACTTTCCAGAAGGCATGCATCCTGAAGCTTTTGATGCTGATGTGAAGCCATTCGTACGTAGGCTGTTTCTTGTTTATCGAAATAAGAACAATGTTATTTTCCCAATAACAGTTACCAAGCACACCATCTCCTATCTTTCTGGATATTCTTGTCATGTTCATATGATCATGTGTTGCGTTTATGTTCTGTCAGTATGGGTGTGATTGGTTGCCTGTATTAATCTTAACTTGTGTTAGACCTTATGCAACACAACTCAAACCATTGTTTTTGAGGTGCCGCGGCGAGGCGCGGCGCCCGACCCCCTTCACAACGCCTAGGCGTTTGTGGCGGACGCCTAGGCGACGCCATACACACATTGTAAGGCGTTGTAAGCTAGAATTTTATGTATTAGTGCAGCACATACATACCTCGTTTGTTGCCAATTCTTGAGCCCATGTTCCTTTCTTTCCTTTCCAAAAGGTCTTCTCCCATGTAGCATCCATCCCCCAGAATTCAGCAATCAAACAGGTTATCAGTTGCTGAGAATTAAATAGGAAACAATACACAAGAGGCAAGATAACAAATTAACAAGCATTAGTGCATGCACGAGCATGACAAATGACATCATAGTCTGTCTCAAATAGTCCACAAACTTAGAATGAAGTACTGAACTCTAAAGCATACTAATTAAGTCAACTACACCAAAGCCATACAACAGGAGTGCAGGACAACACAAAAGTACAGCAAGGGTGCAGGACACAAAAGAATCAATCAGCAGGAGTGCAAATCTCTGTTTCAGCACTCAAAATCCATCATCAAACTCATCAGGATCAACAGCCTTGTCTTCTTCAGTAGCAGGAACATTGCCATCTTCACACTCGCTCACTTCCGCATCATCATGGGGTCTTCAACTTCATCTTCCTCTTCTCCATCTTCAGTAGCAGGAACAGGAACATTTCTTGAACGACTATAATGTTGAGTAGCAGTAACTCTCCTAGGAAGATTACGACCCTGCAGCGCTTGTGATGCACCGGTGGCTTCATCAACATGCTGCCATGTGAGCTCATTGACAGCATCAGACCCTCGAGCACCCGGAATGGGCACATGCAATGAATCAGCCCATTCATTGTCCCAATCAAACTCCTCAATGACCAAAGGGTCATATTTCTTGCCTGCCTTCTCACGCATAAGTTGAAACCTTGTTCTCATCTTCCGATTGTATGAAACAAAAACAATATCATTCAATCTCTTGTGCAGCAGCCTATTCCTTTTCTTTGTATGCATCTACAAACAAAAAATCAGATGGGAAGCAAAACAAAAAATCAGATTGTATGCATCTAAATAGAAATTGTTAATCACAAGGATACTCACAAAATTGAAGGTACTCCAGCATCTCTCACAACCAGATGATGAAGCACAAAGACTAACTATATGCTTAGCAAGTCTTTGTAGTTCAATGGCTCGGCCACCATAAGAACGCCACCAATCAACTGGATGAAAAGTACAACACATATTAGGAGTTTGGAATGCAATTAAGTTGCTGAAATTTGCAACAACAACAATAAAGCCTTTTAGTCCCAAACAAGTTGGGGTAGGCTAGAGTTGAAACCCAGCAGAAGCAATCAAGGTTGAGGCACGTGAATAGCTGTCTTCCAAGCACTCCTATCTAAGGCTAAGTCTTTGGGTATATTCCATCCTTTCAAGTCTCCTTTTATTGCCTCTATCCAAGTCAACTTCGGTCTTCCTCTGCCTTTCTTCACGTTACTATCCTGGCTTAGGATTCCACTACGCACCGGTGCCTCTGGAGGTCTCCGTTGGACATGTCCAAACCATCTCAACCGGTGTTGGACAAGCTTTTCTTCAATTGGTGCTACCCCTAATCTATCACGTATATCATCGTTCCGAATTCAATCCCTTCTTGTATGACCGCAAATCCAACGCAACATACGCATTTTCACGACACTTATCTGTTGAACATGTCATCTTTTCGTAGGCCAACATAAGTTGCTGAAATTTGCAAGCTGAGATTAACAACACTTACGATGACTTATTTTGTCATAGCTTTCCTTTGCCATTTTGTTTGAGAAGGCATCTCCATGTTGCTCTTCATACTCAAAGGCCTGCCTATTGATCTTCATTGGTGTTTCCACATCTGGTATCATTCTTCCAAGCACTTTAATAAACACAACCTCTTAGCTGCCCAACAGTGGCATCATCATTAGCTTTTACAAGAGGATAAAATTTTCCTGGGTTCAAATATAGTGCAGCCCCATACAATGGATGCTCCATTTGGTTCACCCAACGCTTCTCAATAATGTCCATGATACGCTTGAGCAGGCCCTGCTTGGTTGATATATTGAAGCTGAGCTTTATCCTATCGTTTGCATGATTCATTAGAGCTGTGACCTCTGGCATTGCAGGCTTCTCATCACCATCAACAGCCCTCAAAACAATTAAGAGTGGGGCTGAAGCTCTTAGGCAATCTTCTACTGAGATCCAAAACTCAGTAGATAGCACAATGTCTTGCACTTGTTGACCTGCTGTAGTTGTACACAAGTTGTTCCCAATCCATGCTTCACTAACAAACAAGCTCTTCAAGGCATCCTTGTTCTTGTACAAACTCTTCAATGTCAGAAATGATGTGGCAAATCGAGTCTTTGCTGCCCTAACAAGATCAGTCCCACCTGTTTAATCCCTCAATGCACTAAGAAGCCTCCCATGCCTATAAATGAATGTGGTGACACGCCTAGCACGTGCAATAGGTTTCTTAAATGCCTTCAAGTTCCCAATTTCTTCCAACATCAGATCCAAGCAATGTGCAACACAAGGACTCCAAAACAGTGTGGGAATCCTATCCATCAAAATCTTACCAGCAGCCTTGTAGTTAGTGCCATTGTCGGTCACAACTTGAACAACATTGTCCTTTCCAATGTCCTCAATCTTCTCCTGTAACAAATCAGCTAACATTGTTGCACTATGAACTTGACTTGATGCATCATCTGACTCCAAAAAGTACGTTCCCTCAGGGCTGTTCACAAGAAAATTAATCAAGTGGCGCCCTCTCATATCAGTCCATCCGTCTGACATTAGTGTACAACCATATTGCTTCTAGGCCTGCTCATGGTCCTTCCTCATGGCACTTGTCACCTTAACACATTCTTGAAGCAAAGGTTCACCAAGCTGTTGGTTAGTTGGAGGCTTGTACCCTGAACCATATTGGGCTGTTGCTTCACAGGCAATTTCAAATTGCCTTGAATTTGCTGCATTAAAGGATACACCACACTCCATGAACCATAGTGCCCATTGCAAATCCACATATTGCTTCTCCTCCTTAGTCTTTGTGCTGGACTCAATGGTGGGTTGAAAGTCCTTTGCACGCCTTTGATCTACTATCTGTTCAGGTGTTCTTCTAAGCATAGCAACAACAGACTTTGTTGTCTTTGGTGTCTTTGGTGTTGAATTGCCATTGCTAGGTCTTGAAGCCTTGAATTGATAGGTAGCATGCCTTCTCTTGGCGGCTGTCCCAGAACTTGGTTTTTTTGCAGCCGGTTTTGGTGTTGCACCCCCATCTGCTCCTGCTTGTACATCTGCTGCTGCCACCTCCACAACTTCATCTTCCCCATCTTCCTCCTCAATACCATCAAAAAACAAAGGCCTTCTTCTCTTCTTTTGCAAGTAAGCTTCCATCTCTTTCCTGATTTCAGTGGTAACTTTTGGACAAAGGACAATATCTCCATATCCACCAGCCAAATGTTGCTTGAACCTCTTTATGCCTCCTGAAGCCTCATTTCCACACAGGATACATGTCACCCAGTCTCTCCTAGCAGGGTCCTACCAGTAGGCATATTTCCAGCCTGGATCATTGGACTTCGCTTTCCTTGCTGGATCAGTCTTGGGATCATAATTAGGTGCTTCACTTGAGCTTGCCATGTTGCTGGATGCTACATAAAAGAAAGCAAGAGCATTACTAATAAATAACTAATCAAAGCAAGAGCCTTATGTTTGGGAAAGCAGAGCACACGTCATATTCAGAGCAGACAACAAAGTACACGCCTTAGATATTTGGGAAAGCAGAGAGGAGGCAGGGGGCATACCAGGCGGAAGGGGAAGTACCCAACGGAGGTGCAGACAATAGGCCAGGTAGGCGAGCAGCTGCCGAGTACCGACGGTCGACGGAGGCGCAAACTCGAGGCAGAGTCAGACTGCGGACGGAGATGCGGACTTGAGGCAGAGGCAGAGTCGACGGAGGTGCGGACTGGAGACTGCGGACGGGGCGGACGGAGGCAGAGTCGACGAAGGTGCGGACTGCGGACGGAGGCAGAGGCAGAGGCAAGCAGCGACGTGCGATGCAGGGCTGGCTCCGCGGCAGGGGCGGACGGCCGGTGGACTGGAGCAGAGGAGCAGCCAAGCGGAGCTCGAGGTAAGCCCGCCGCCTTCTCTCTTCCTCTCCCCTCACCCGCACTCGCGGTAAATACGACGCTCGGTCGATTTCCCGCGCGTAGGTCCTATCTGGGCGGACGCGCGGTCGATTTCCCACGTCTGCTGCTTTTCGTGCTGGCGCGCGGACGATTTCCTGCAGGGCCGCGGTCTTTTGGCGCCCTTCCCCCGTGAGCTAGCATACAGCGTCCGCGGCGCGGCTGTAGGCGTCCGCCCGACGCCTTTCTACGCCTAGGCGACGCCTAATACGATTAGGCGGACGCCATACCACTACAGGTTGTGGTGCCCCCGACGCCCAGCACCTCTGCCACGCCTTGTCGCCTAGGCGACGCCTCAAAAACATTGACTCAAACCAGCATAAGCATATACAATGTCTTGGTGTTTGGTTGTGCTGCACAGGCAAGTCGCATTTAGTAAAATTGTATTTGATTGCTTGCATTCTGTTGTATATAGTCACCTCCATATTCTAGTAGAGGCCTCATGTTTCTAGTAGTGTTAGGGAGGTGAGAATATTTCATTTTTATGTGCCCCATGGGCTAGTGCAAATCTGCATTGCCTAATATGGCCAAATCTGGCATACCAGCCAATGCTGCATTGGGATTGCTTTGAGTACTCTGCAAGCCTGCATAAGAGCCTCTGCGTGCAATCAAACATGTACAAAATGCACTGCACGGGGCTAATGTAGACAACCAAACAGGCCCTGTTTATCTGGTGAAGAACACATGAAAGGGTAAGCTGGGAAACATTTTACCAAGTCTTTCACTCTTTCCAACTTTGACTTGAAGGCGGAGACTAAAGCGGCATGGAGGCTGCAGAAGAGTGGTTGTGAAATTAGAGAGGAATTAGGACAAGCATTAACAGTATGACAGGCTTGTGTCAGGGACTTAGGGACAAGCAAAAATTCCAGTTCGAATATCCTCTGCTTGAGGGTGATACCCATATCCTTCAGATTACAGTGAGGAAAAGGCTACACACTTGCAAAGTAGAGTGGTGCTAATGTTGTGATGGGCAAAAAGTAGTTGTAGATCCAAAATTCATTCCACGTGGATGAATGATTTGATATATATAGTTTATCTACTGTGCTAGTTTTGTATAGTTTCCAATGCACAATAGGGCTGCATGCAAACTGTGTGTGTGGTTTATTGATCCCACACCCAGAATAATGCTTTACCTCTGAAAGTTGTTGGAGAGAGATATTTGAAGGGCAGTTTATGTTGTTGATTTTTTCTGAGGATTTAGAATGTTTTAGTAACTTCTATGTGACTTAAGTATGTGGGGATCAGTGGTATTAAAAAACCATTTGTTATGTTGAGTCATGAGTGTTGATATACATACGACAGATTTGTACAACTTGCTTACAATCATAAGATCAAAGGGCTTAAATCACTCTGGTGGCGGTTCATTGATGAAGCAGAGGTTCCAAAACACCTTGTTGTAATGGAGTCACTTAAATTGGTTGCATGTGAAGTATTTCCCTTGCTATGAAAAAGCTTTGTTTGTTGAGAAAAATCTTTATTTGCCGTCAAAAGAAAAGGTATCGTGTTATTTGCCATCCTGGAAAACGAACTTCCTTTACTGCCACTGCTTCAATTTTTGGTTCCTTTTAGGCCACTTCTATCAGCTAGCTATTAAGTTTAGCTTAAAGACATCGTTGCTCATCGGGCTCAACATGTCATCACTTCCCCATCCGCTTCCCCCACCCTGCAACTCAGCACCATTTCTCCATTGGTAAAAATCATAATTCCTCGGTTTCTTTCTCTTCTGATTTTCCTCTCCATAAGCATCAAACCTGTTAAAACTAATAAAAAACACATGTCAAGCACTTGGTGCTTGTTGCTGGGAGATTGAAGTGAGAGGCATTTCCAAAAAAGAAGTGAGAGGCAAGAGACAGCTTGTAGACGGCTGGAAGATCGTCCGCCCTGCTCTGAGATGCCTATTTCTGCTGGACGAGCATCATCAAGATTCAATTTCAGTACCCATGCCTTTGAACGTGTGCCACATAGCTCAGAGGAGGTGAAAACGGCTAAGTCGGATGGTGAACGTGTGCCACATAGCTCACAAGAGGTGAAAACGGCTAAGTCGGGTGGGGACAGCTAAATAACGGGTGAAAGCGGCTAAGTTGGGTGAGAACGGCTCAAGAACAGGCGGAAACGGGCCATGGATGGGCCAATCTTTGATTTTGACTCTACCGTGTCTGCTTGCTCCTCGCAACCCAAAACGAAGTAGCAGCATGCATAGTGCACCCGCAACTGCACAGCAAATGAGAATTGATGATGATCCTCCTGCTGCTTGAGCCTCCGCTTGCTTCTTGTGCATTTGCTGGGGTACATGCTGCCGTTTAGTGTAACCTTTGGGAGCCATCATAACTAAGCTCAATTTAGGGTGTAAAGGGATGTATGACATCGTAGCAGGACAACGGTTCTGTTTTGTTGTCCAGTGATGAAATCCGTCATTGGCAGTGGTGGACTGCTAGTGACGGTTTTGTTTTGATTGGGACAACTTGTGAGGACTTCACATCCGTGAAGGTGTAGACATGGTATTTTCCATGGTTATAAATAGTCTGCTTTAGCTTTTCAGAGGGAGGTCTGCCCCTACAAAAACCCAATACACACCCTGCCTTACTAGTCTTTGAAACAAGGGAGGCGACTGTGACCTTCACAATCTACCTAAACCCTAAAGCTGAGGGGATAGCGACCTTATAAGGAGCTCCTGGAGGGCCTTAGCCACATTGTATAAGAGGGTCTGAACATCAGGGCGTGCTCCTTCAAAAACACAAGTGTTTGATTGCTTCCAAAGCTCCCAAGCAACAAGGATGACCAGAGAATTAACTCCTTTGTGCATCTCCTTTGGAACACTTCTTAAAGTACGACACCACCAGCCATAGAAGCGACTAGTAGATTCTGGAGGCCTTACTGCATAGAGTTTTAATTTCTGGAAGATCAAGGTCCAGACCTGCCTAACACACATGAGTGAGGCTGTGTTGAATATTTTCTTTGGCCTGGTCACAGAAGGGGCAAGCTGCCGGGTGAGGGAGGCCTCTTTTGGTGAGGTGATCTCTAGTCCAGCATCCGTTGTTGAGAGCAAGCCAAAGGTGAGGGAGGCCTCTTTTGGCGAGGCGATCCGCAATCCAGTGTTGTTGAGAGCAAACCAAACAAAATATTTGCATTTTAGAGGAGCCCAATAATTCCAAACTTTTTTCCAAGGAGCAAACTTGATGGTCCCCTGAAAAAAAATGGGCACATGCTGACTTGCTGCTTAGGAACCCGAATTGGTCAATTTCCACCGTTGTTGATCAGCAACCTCATGTTGCAAGGTCATCCCGTCCACCAGGTCCCAAGGAGGAAAATATTCATTCTATGCTTCATCGTTGTGTTCTTTAGTTGATAAATGATGTAATGAACTATTGAAAATTATTGAGTTGTTTATTTGTTGAATGCTGTATGAAAGTGAATGTTGATAGCCATGAGTATGTTAATCAATTGAATTACTGAAATAATGGACATGTAGACATGTTCTGTAGAGCGCTGGACATATATTTGAATATTTGTGTTCATAAAATTTCCTTTAGTCTCATGTTCCCGTGCATAACTGGTTAGGAATTTTAATGTTTTCTGTAAAACTGCTAAATGAAATAGCTTCTGCTATAGCTTATTATAACTTTTGAAGGAGGCTCCTCCTAAGTGGCTTAGCCCGCTATTTAAAACATTGGTATTTGCACAAAAATCTGACAACATTTCTTGGGTCAACATGACCATGATTCCATGATGGAGGTAATAGAAGTGGTATGACAAGAATGAGAACTTAAACTGATGGAAGATAATGGAACTCAAAATTTTTGATGGCAAATATGGTGTCCGTGGTGCGTCTGTTTTCGGCTTAGATGGGTGCGTGTTGAGTGTGTTTGGAGCAGGCTCTCCTTTGTACTTGTAGCAGGCGATTCCCTCTCCCTTGAGGGAAAAAAATAAGGAACCCAAATTATTTTTTTACAGAAATAAGGAATTCTCGTGCTGGTTTTTGCTGGGCAGGTGGGGATGCTAGTGATAGTTTTTGGAATTGAATAATATTTAGATACTAATCCTATGTTTGTCTTAACTGAATGTCTTAAGTGATGATCCCTCTGTTTCAAAATGTAGGTCATTTTTAGTTTTGCCCTAATTCAAACTTCTCTAACTTCGACCATTTTTTTATAGAAAATATATTAATATCTACAGTACCAAATAACTGTGTTACAAAGGCATATTTCATGGTGGATTAAATTAAACTAATTGTTGTAGAAGTCAGTATAATTTTCATTAAAATTGGTCAAAGTTGGAGAAGTTTGGACAAAAGTACAAAACTAAAACAATCTACATTTTGGAATGGAAATCAATAAAGTATAGTCCGAAAGTAACAGTGTTAGTATTTGGTTATTTTGAGAAAGCAACCCATCGTTCTTAGTAGGAGTCCTTGGTTTTATATGCGAAAATTGTTGGAAAACTGTACAACTATGCATGATTTGGTCTTTCACGAAATGAGCAATGCTAGAATGCTATCGCAACATATCCTTGGGCTTCTGTATTTTAAACAGTTTGCTGGAGTTTGTTAATACCCACAGTAGAAATGGATGCCCCTGAGTCATAGTGATACTATTTAATATTTGATGCTTCTTTGGAAACGATTATGACATTGTGAAGGCCCCATGAAGGGTTTCTAATTTCAACAATAAACCAGGGAGCTTGCTGCTGCTCTATACTTTGGCAAGCAGGTCTTTTATGCACTCAATTTTTCTGCAGCCTGCGTTTTGGCACTCCCCCCCTGCTTAAAATGCCTTGAAATTTCATCACTTCCCTTTAATGCCAATTGTTTACAAGGTTATGTTCCCATATTTTTATTGTATCAGCTTGCATTTTGCCTCAAGATGTCAGATGCAGTTGCATTTTCTTACCCTTTTAGAGTGTGATGAAATTTTCATTTTGCAGAAAAGGAAGCTCTACTGGGACAAACAAAAAAAGAAAGGGTGCTTGAACATGCCAACAAGGAAATCTGAGAGGCTAGCTAAGAGAATGAAACTCATGGCATCATTGCTCCTCACGCAACGGAAAAAGATTGGAGTTGGTGAGCATTTTCAGGCAGAGGTACCTGATTGGACTGGGCAACCTTCAGGGAAAGAGCTTTCACGTTACAGGAGTGACCCAGAGACATCAAAGATGTTAGGGACTAGGATGTGGCCTCCTGAGGGTGAAGTTTATAAAACCGACATTGTAGCTGTTGGGCAGGGAAGGCCCGGATCATGTAGTTGCCCCTTCCCAGGATCCTTCTTCTGCAGACAGCTCCACACAAATGAAGCAAGAGATCAGCTACGCTCTGAACTTGGTCGAGTTTTTACAATGTGGCAGTTTGATTCTATGGGGGAGGAGGTTTCTAAGTTGTGGAGTCGCGATGAGCAGCTAAAGTTCGACGCACTTGAGCAATTGGTTCCTGTTATGGATCAAAAGACATATTGGGCCATTGTGTCGAAAAATTTTGCTTCAAAGCCCAGGATAGATTCGATAAAGTACTACCTGAATGTGTTCCTGATGAGAAGAGTGTTGAGTCAGTGCAGACTGAGTCTTCTGGAAATTGACAGTGACGAAGATGAAGTTGAGGAAGAGGAGGATGAAGATGAACCTGAAGGATCCAGCTCTCTTCAGAGGTACTGATTTCCTTTATATTTCATGGCTCCATGTGGTTGTGTAATAATGCAATAGCTCATTATTATCAACTGCATATGTTTGAACTTCCTTTCTATATTTGGATGCTCGCTGATTGAGTTACCACTAAGCATTTGTTTAGGAATAGAATTAACTGACTTCCTGCATATGTATTGCCTTATTGGTACTCTGGTCAGAATGATGTTCAGTTTTGCTGATTTGGTAGGTTTTAATTTTTCAGGACTCAAGATGTCCAGGACTTGAAGGTACCATGATTCTGCTGACAACAATCTGACATGCTTTTTTGCATGTGCCTTCTGTTCAAGTTTATGCCGAGACACATTGCATCAAGTGATGCACCATTGCTCCGAGTGATCGCAAGTCTAATTTTTGCAGATTTTTGGTTAAGGGCTCCATTCACTTTGGTTCAGCCATCTTTTGTGAACAGAAACTAAATCGAGTGTTAAATCATCCCCGTGCGTCTCTCTAGGCAAGCAAATCAATACTTCAAACTCATCTGAGCCAAATTGTTTTCCGTTGTACAGGAAAATGGTTAAAAAGAAAACTGGGGGAAAAAACTGAGGCTTTTAACCAAGTCATTATCTCATCCTCATTTGGTTGACTTGTGCTCTTGGCATGACAAAACCTTCCAGTTTGACTCTAGTTTCGTTACCTATGTTCAGCTGGTACATCAGAATCTTCCAGATGTTATTTTCTTTGCCTATGCCTAAACTGAAAAAGGTCGCACCTTTCGCTTTTGCTGCGCTGAATTTGTTGACCCTGTAAATGATATCGCGCAGAGGCATTACAAAAGTCTCCCTATGAAGCGGAATCTGCCTCCTGCGGAATGATTTCTGCATTCCATGTTTCTTTGCTGGTCAGCAAGATGCACGTGCTGCCTGGTATATTGTGTACTAGTCGATTTATAAATTATTTTTCCTACATATAATTTGGTTGGCTCTAAAGACAAGCCCTTTGATCTAGGCTTTCAGCACTCGGGCAAAGAAGAATTGATGATTGATGGCTTGATGTGGCATTTCTATATATCAAAGCAGGAAGGTTTAGTCGCCAACCAGGCCATCCACGTCGCCCGAAATTTTCCCCGCCGTCCGATCTCGCGTTTGAAGGCCCAGATCACTCGAAGCGGATTCTGTTATTTTGGCCGCCTCTCGCAGCATCCACGTCACCCCAATTGTTCCAAGCCGTCGGATCCGCCATCGTGTGGCCCTGACTACTTGTAGCCGCTTCCTTAAGAATCTGCTTCTTCTACCTTCTCGTCGCTCTATATTGATTTTGCTACCTTTTGTGGCTTCTCGTGCGAATTCGGTGGAGCAAATATATACTCCAGCTCCTGATTCTCCTTCAGGAAACTTCTCATCCCCTCCTCTCCCTCTCTCCTGTACGCTCCCTCCCTCGCTCCCGACTCGCGACGCGGCTCAGACGACGGCGCGGGACGACCTCGGCGGTGGCCGGCCCTCCGCGCGGCGGCGGCCTCCCTCCTCCTTTTCCTCCTCCTCCTCCTCCTCCACCACCACCACCACCACCACGCCACTTCCTCCTCGCGACGCAAGGCAGCGGGTCGCGCGGCCTAGGGTTTTGCCCCTCCGTCGCCGGTCGTCCCCACGGGCGCGCGGGCAGCCAACGGAGGCCCTGACGCGCCGGAGGGCTCTGGCGGCGGAGGAACCTCCGTGGTGGGCGTGGATGACGACGGGGAGGTCACGTCAGCAACCTCGTCGGTGGATCTGGAGGGGCCCCTCCCGGCGGCGGATCTGAAGCTGGAGCACGGCGTGGACCTCGCGCAAGCAACGGAGGCGGTGGATCTGCGGCGAGCAGGCGGGTCTAGCGCGAGCCCTCCCCGTCTTCACTAGATCCGGCTGCATGGGCTCCACCGATGGCCGGTGCGCGGGCGGCACGGTGGCACACGTCCGCGAGCTGGCCCCCGCTGCCCCCCGCAAGTGGCCGGGATGCAGCTCCTTCGACCTCGCCTTGCACCCGGACCTCAAGCTCGCCCGCCGCATCGGGAGCGGCCCGCCCGGGTCCATCGGGCAGGAGGTGTGGGCCGGCACGCTGTCTCGTGGCGGCGGCGGCGGTGGGGTCAAGCGGTGCAAGCAGCGGGTGGCAGTGAAGAGGGTGCCCCTGGCCGCAGGGGACGGGCTCGAGGTTGTTCAAGAGGAGGTGAAGTGGCTGAGGCGCGCCTCCACATGGTGTCGAAACGTGTGCACATTCCATGGTGTTGTGAGGGTCGGCGGCCACCTCTGTTTCGTCATGGATCACTATGTCGGGTCTGTGCAGGCGGAGATGCGGCAGAATGGTGGACGCCTCACGCTGGAGCAGATTCTCAGGTCTGGCATTGCATCTAAACGTCAGTACTTAGTAATATTGAGTAGCTATTCTTTATGCTTTTGTCGTGCCAGTTATCACTGCAAACATATCACATTGCAACATAGCACTCACTTTTATTGTTACTCAGTAGTCAGTAAGAACTAAGAAGCATGCCTAGCTAGAACCTTCACTAAAGGTGGCAAATTGTGTAGTATGATAGCTTGCTTTGAGAGGTGTGAAGTGATTGCCTTGTGACATGCATATGTGTGAGTAAAATTTCTACGAGAATTAATACCACTGCAGGAAATTTATGAAGTGCTGTGATTTTCTCAGCAGTGTTAGGCACTGGCACATTTAACATTTCTCTGCAAGACCCATGTGGTCTTTAGAATGTAGGTATCTTCTTTTCCTACCTTGCCGGCGCGCGCGAGGACGCGCGTGATGAACTAGTTATCTTCTAATCGGCAAACATATTCGTACATTGTAGGGGAGGAGAGGAAGGATACATTGCAGGGGAGGTGAGAGGAAATCCTTGGCTGCCTCTATGATACCTCCTCAATTTTAAATTATAAGACGTTTTAGTTCATCTAGATATATATCTGTTATTATGCATTTATATATATAATATGTCTAGATATATAATAAAAATAATGTATTCAGAAAACTTTAACATCTAATAATGTGAAAGGGAGGGAGTAGAAAACATGACCCAAACATTAGACTGCCACTGCAAGTTAAGACTGCACGCATTTGTGGCCGTCCGATTTCGCAGCCGACACGAACTTGCCAGGCTGCAGATATGAGTACCGCACAATGCTTTCGTGAACAGTGGTACCCACTGCTGTTATGGTTGATGAACAGTGTTGTTGCTGTTGTCTTGTTCGATGTCTAAAATAGGCTTCAGATTTATTTGCAAAGCAAGCCCACCAATTCAATTAAAAGGGCTAAAGGAAAGAGAAGTTGGAAATTATAATGGCATCTAGGATGCATGTGTAAACATTTGATTTTACTGGGCAATGTAGTTTTGTACAAACGATAAACTGGTATCTAAGGCTCCCTTTAGAATGCGATTTTTTTTCTATTTTCACGTTTTTACTATAGAAGAACAAACTGATTCTTATAAAATAAAATAAAAGTTTTGATACAATAAACGTGAAATTCTTGGATTCCAACTTTCCAAGTGGCGCTAGCCGGAGCCGCGCTACGCATATCTGCAGCCTGGCAAGTTCGTTGAAGCTTTGACGAGACGAGACCACAGTACAGCTCCTAGGAAAGACACACACGTCACCTCCGCGCGTGCCTCTGACCATCGCGCTTTGGCCTTTGGAGGAGCGGGCGGCGGGCGGCCGGGCGCTCCGCTCCGCCCGCCGGGACAGCGCCCCCGCGATCCAAGCGGGGCTGCAATGATTAGGCAAAGAATTCGGAAAGGTTTTCGATCGCGATCGCGTATGAATATGATGCTCCGGTGCCAAAAGCTGTCTTTGATCATCATAAACCCCGTCATCATGCTTGCGATTAGGTGCCTCCTCGAGATGCGAGCCCACCTCCCCGCCTGCTCTCGTCTCGTCACACCGCGGCGGCGGCGCCAGTGCGCCGCCGTGTACTCGTGCGTGCGGTGGGCGAGAGCATGCGTTTCTGCGGCGGCCGGGCGCTAGCTTTACCTGACTACCTGTACGTACGCGACGGGCGACGGCGGCATCTTTGTAGTACGACGGCTACGTCCGCTGCGCCGGGGTACACCTACACTACGGCTCAACGATCGTTGCCCCGTGGCTGGAGAAAAGGGAAGAGGCGCGATTAAAGCTGCGGAGCCCGTTGCTTTCTCCGGCGCTTTGGCTGGGCTGCTGTTGCCTGCTGGTGCTGGTGATTTGATTCCCATGCAAATACTACCAAGTCCTATCCAGCTTTGAGGCCAGGAAAAGAAATTGTTTTTTTCTCGTCCGCTGGGCCCTTCTCCCTGCCACTCCTCGCGAGCTTCGAGGCATGCTGCATCGCTGCTCTGCCGCTCTCTGATCGCTATCTGAAGCCTGATGAGCCGTTGTTTTCAATCCAACAAGTAGGAGGACGGACAGGCGTAGGAGTAGTAATTTTCAGCTCTGTTCAGCGGGACTTATTGCTACCGCGGTGATTTATAAAGCTGATTTGGTACGAGAGAACTGAAAACGTTAAGGCTATTCTGGCTGATTCGTGCCAGCCGAGCCGATACATATATCTGCTCGCCTGGATCGAGTTGAATGCTTCCTTCTCTCTCGCTGGCCTTGGATCCCCATTCCCTTCTTCCTGGAATCCTGGCGTCTCCTTTCTTCAAGTGGAGACGAACAAATAGCATGCCCAGCTGTTCGATCATGATCCAGTTACTTCTTCTGTTCAGTGCAGTTGGGTGTTGGCGATCATGATTCCCAGATTTTCGACGTGGGAAAACCGTCGTGTCAAACGGGATTACAGTTGACTATCCTATAAACCACGTGTTTACAGTGAGCAACTTTTTTTTGTTTTAGGATTAAGGCAAATGTACAACGCCGACGCTACTAGACCAGGCGCTTGCGAGCGGTCTCCAAATGGACGCCCACAAGAGCGTCTGTGGGTGTCATCGTTGGCTCACTGCTTGAGCAAGCTTCGCCGGTTGGAGCCTTTTGCTGTCAAACCTACTGTAACTATTAAAGCGTCTAGATAATTGTAGATTAGCATACAAAATTTATTTGCTTCCATTTTAGGCTAAGACGCATGTTAGATTTATTATTCTCTCCGTAGTTATTTACTACAAATGCCTAAAAAAAGGTTTTTTTTTCAGCACAGCAACAACCTGCGTTGCTGCAGCCTAGAGGTGTACTGTACTCCCAAATATCGTTCATTGCAAACAAAAGTGAAAAGTCGTAGAGAGGTAGCGGGAGGCTGGGCACTGGCGAGCCTGCTCGACTGCAGGCCGCTCCAGCTTGCAGCGACGCTGAAACGGCAGCAGCGTCCAGCAGCTCCCCTCCTGTATCACTTCACCAGCAGCAGCAAGCAGGCCCAGCAACGTCCACAACTGAAGAAGTGAAGAACAACAACTACCCCCTCCGTTCACAAAGAGTAAAATCCTATTGTAATTATTCAGCCTCTTTGGCACGGCTTATGCCGGCTTCGGCTTCATCTATTTTACGCAAATCGAGGTACTGTAGCGTAAAGCCGTTTTATAAGCCGGGGTTAAAATGAACTAGAAGCCGGAAAAAGCTAGTTTTTCTGGCTTCACCGGCTTTGGCCTCACCGGTGAAGCCGTTTTGGATGAGCCATACCAAAGGGGGCTTAAATGTTAGTATATTTTTTACAAATTTGATCAAACTACAGAAAAATGAGACATAAATTATCCAAGAAAAAAACTACACGGACTCCTTCCAGATCACTTTAGGCCTATGCAATGCAGGCGAGGACATGTCCCTATACCTATCTATAGGCCTATACGCTCTCCTGCCCTCTGCCCCACCTTGTCCCTGCTCACGCCAAGCAACGGGCGTTGCGAGAGCAAAACGGTAACGTGATGCTATAGCAACGCAATGCTAGCATCAATCACGCCAAAGCGTCGCTTTGTGATGCTTCCTCCTCCTCCACCCTCGCCACGTACTAGGGATCCGCGCCGGGAGCATGGAAGTAAGCGCTCGTCTGTCTGAGCGCAAGCGGTGAAGCGGAAAAGAACAGCGATGCGGTGAGCTTTGCCTTTACAGGCGAGGGCGCGGATCGCCCAAACCGATCGCCGAGCTCTAATTTTGGTAAAGCGCCCCCGCTCCGTCGTCAGGACCAAGAACGCGCATCTTTTCTTCCATCTGCTTGCCGCTTTGCAGTGTGCAGGGGCCGCAGCAGGGCAGCTCGCAGCTACGCTCCGCGCGACGCCACGGGATCTCGAGGGGGATCCATCGATCGATCGGATCCGTCCACGCCCGCGCGCGGCGCCACCGTGCCTGTCTGTGGTCGAGCTCGGGGGATCGGGAAAGCCGAGCGAGGCGAATCGCTTCGCATGTTACCGCAATCATGAACGCTGCACTTTCTCGTGCTCGTCGTTCCGGCCCCGTCCTCTGGCAGGCTGGCTGATGCCGCCCGAGACCTTGCCGTGTGCCTTTTGCGGGAAATGGCGAGGCGGAAAGGCGCTGTGGAAAATGTGGCAACGAAGGGAGTCATCTTCATCAGAACACAAAAATCCCCATGCCACCCAGATCACCGAAACCCTTTCCTGCTTGCCTCTGGCTTCCGTTTGAATGCGGGACTAGTTTTGTAGGCAATCACGGCTTGCTTGAGTACAACAAGTGAGGTGACAGAACAACAGTGATTGCTACTATGTCAGTGTTGCTGTTGCCTGATGAACCGTGCAGGCTAAACAAATTTAAAAAGGAGCTCTCAAGTGAACAATCGGTCTAGGCACGCCGCTACGTTACGCACAACAGCACAAGGGGATGGAGAAAAACCGCGTTGGCCTTTTTGAGATTAACCCATTATCTCGGCGAGAACGATGTGATCAAGTACAGAATGAAGACGACAGAATGTGAAACAGCAGGGCTCGTGAGCTTTGCCTGCAACACCGCCCGGTTTTGTTTGCTTATGCAGTAGTCGTATCTTAGGTCCTGAACAGAGATCTAGCACCGGCCATTTTCTAATCCAGACATAGCCTTCGAGAAGCCAGGCAGCGACACAAACACAAACAGTGCCCCATTTCAGTTTCTTTAATCTAGTTATCAGACAAGGGCACCAAAGTCTTAGACAAAACAAAGGAACAGATTCATTTGGATTCAGGCAGGCGCATCACGCACATGCGTGGCGACTATTGTGATCGATCGACCAAGGTAGTGCGGGAGCAAAAGGGAACAAAAGAGGAGGTACTACCAAGGTTTATTAACGTTTCTAAGCTCGAGAAGGCGACAACTCCGGTCTCCTGTCATGTGCCTAGAGCGCCATAATCAAGGCTACTAACCTCCTATAGGTCGGTCCTGTGGTTTAGCAAGAGCTTCAGTAATCCTTTATCCTGGGTGTTTGTTGTTTCTTTGCCAGGCTAGTAGTAGCCTAGTAGGACAAATCTGAAGCTGAGGGCAGGGACAGCGTCTGTGTTTTATTCTCTCCTTTGGCTGTTAGGAAACTTACCGATTAGGCCCTGCACTTTTGGCCTGAAGCACATGTGGCATGTGGGAGCTGGGAAATGAGGATAGAAAGGAAAAGCTGGAAAAAGCGCCTCAACTTGTCAACAAAAGCTTCTTAGAGATGCTAATGCTTTCCAACTGCTTTGACCGGATAAGGTGAAATTGATCCAGCATCAGAAATCCATGGTGAATCTTGTAACCTTCGAGTCAAAGTCTTCTCTCATGGGCAATATTGTACCGGGCTAGTAAGAGCATACTAGTAGTTGTGAATGGATCATACGCAGCCAATCTAATTGTCTATCTAAATTGTTTTAAGGAGTTCAACATAGTAGCCACGTCAACAATTTTTTTTAAAAAAAATTAGCCACGTCGACGACTCATACTGCATAACACATAATACACAATGAGCTTTACATCAGCAGCCGTTCAAGTATAAGCATATATACACATAAAAGCACTAATGTATTATACATTAATTACTTTGTCATATTTTAGAGCCGTCTCACTGTAATTTGTAGAGTGGCACTGTCGGGTACCATAAAAAGGGACCCCTTAAGCAAAAACCAAAAAAATCGCTTAGACCCTGTAAAAATCGAAGCCAAGAGACAACCACCGGCAAACCCCCACCTTATCCGAGGCTCAGCTGGGCCGCCCGGCCCACCTCGAACCAAATCCAGGCCCACCCGAAGCGGGCTCGGCCCAAAATGAAACCATGAGGCCTCGGACGGGATACCGATTCTCCGTCTCGCTCGAGGCCCCGCACGTAAGGCCTCGGACGGGGTACCGATTCTCCATCTCGGTCGAGGCCCCCGCACGTAAGGCCTCGGACGGGGTACCGATTCTCCGTCTCGCTCGAGGCACCGCACGTATGGCCTCCGACGGGGTACCGATTCTCCGTCTCGCTCGAGGCCCCGCACGTAGGGCCTCGGACGGGCTGGTACGATTCTCCGTCTCGCTCGAGGCCCCGCACGTAGGGCTCGGACGGGTGGGGGGGTACCGATCTGGACCGTCTCGTCTCGAGGGCCCGCACGTAGGGGGGCAGATGGCTCGCGACGCTGGTGGGTACCGATTCTCCGTCTCGCTCGAGGCCCCGCACATTAGGGCCTCGGACGGGGTTGGGGTACCGATTCTCCGTCTCGCTCGAGGCCCCGCATGTAGGGCCTCGGACGGGGTACCGATTCTCTATCTCGATCGAGGCCCCGCACGTAAGGCCTCGGACGAGGTACTGATTCTCCGTCTCGCTCGAGGCCGGCTCGGCAGCCACCCCGTCGCCGCCGCCTCGACCGGGACGTCACGCGGCCAACCACTCCCGCGACGTCAGCCGAACGACGGCTCGACACTGCGGAGTGACCGACGAGGTGGGAGTCACATCGACGCCACGCCAACTGGGACAAGACAGGACGGGGGTTACCTGTCGCTGTGCTCGGCGCTGTGCCCACGACCGATGCCCGTGCTGCACTGTGCCGCCTAACCCCACCTGCTCCGAGGACAGCGTGGCGTGGAGAGTCATGTCCGGGTCCCTGTAGCTTCAGAATCAGTGTACAGGACCAACTGCTCCCTCCGAGCCTCAGCCATCCGCTTCGGGGTCTCGGCAGCCTCGGGATTCGCGCCCGCTGAGCCTCCACGATGGTTCAGCCTCTGCACCAACTGGGCCTCGGCTCTCTGCGTTGTCAACGTACAGCAACCGGCACGTCGTTCACAGTATGCGCCATGCCCTGCGTCAAGCCATCACAGGAGCTCCCACGTCGCACAGGATTGGGCGTGACCGGCGCGTCGCTCTAGTACACCGAGGACAAGACTGCTCCATCGACCATGCCGCCACAGTGACAAGCTACAGGGCTCGGACATACCGCCTCTGCTCATGAACGCCACGTAGCGAATCCGTGTACCGCCCCCGTGCCTCCCTTCGACTATAAAAGGGAGTGACCGGGGCCGTTTCTAGGAAGGACGGGTGGACGAACTCACGAAACACAGACGCACACGCAGACGGAGACATCACTCAGATAGACACACGGCAAGCAACGCATTACGCTCTGTAACACACATTCACTTCCTCACCGCAAGAGATCAACATCTCAAGCAATCCACGCCGCTCCACGCAGAGACCTGGGACTAGCTCCCTCTCTCGTCCAGCTTGTAAACCCCTACTACAAGCACCTCGGTGCAAGGAATATAAGATCGATCTCGTAGACTGGACGTAGGGCACCTATTGCCTGAACCAGTATAAATCTTGTGTCTCTTTGCATCACCATCCGGGATTAGGGGCACGCAGTACATTTTCACTAGTTGGTTGAGGGCCTGCCGGTCCAAAACACCGACAGTTGGCGCTCCAGGTAGGGGATCATACTGCGTGTCAGCTTCGTCATCCCAACAAGTTCCGGATGGTAGACCCCGTGCGACCACTGTGTCTCGGCACGGTGATCTGGTTTGGGAGCTTAGAGTTCATGTCCCTAGGACATGAGTACGATATGGTACTCCTCACACCCAGAGCCCCACCGACCGATGACGACACCACGCCCCAGCTGCCTAGGCACAGGCGGCGCCTGGGCCACCACTCTTGTCGCGCTCGCCAGGCGCGGCGCGGGCGGGACCACCCCGACACCGCGCAAGCTTAGGACGATGCACCGCACTCCACCGGCATCCCATGCCCGGCTGCTAGCACAGAGTCCCTAGTTGGGAACCTGTCTAGCTTAAGCCTAGGCAAGGGAAAGACGTCGGTGGCGCGCAGCGACGCCCCGTCATCAAGCTCTGCCCCGCCACCTCCTGAGGAGTCGACTCCGATGGAGCGAAGCCCGGCGATGGCACCATCCCCGTACCCCTTCGGGTTTGGCAATACCGCCGCCGCCTATGCTTCCGCCTATGCTTTCGCTCACGCGGACCCCTCAGGATGCCACCAATGTTTTGCCCTCGACCTCGACGCCACTACCTCGACCCACACCCACATTGACTCCTCGAGGGAGGACGAGGCGTGGGCCGAAGCAGACTTCTCCGGGCTTCACGACCCTGAAGCTATGTGCCGCTTCCTGGCCGCGAGCGACTACTGCTTTGGCTACTCCGACTCTGATGACGAAGGCACTTACGACCCCACTCGTGAGTGCTTCCACGTCGAGCTCGGGATGCCGAGCACGGGCGATGAGGACGAAGGGGCAGGTTCTCGCTCCCCGCCCCCCGAGGGGGCGAGCGGCGCCGCACCTCCACATGTTGAGCCCCGGGCAGCGCGGAACGAGGATCTTGCCCCCGAGGAACTTTGACGTCTAGACCTGGAGCAGCTCTATGAGCTTTAGGCCAAGGTCAAACAAGATCGACTCCTTCTACAGTAGCTCCAAGACACTCTCGAGCAAGAGCAGCGGGGTCACGGTGATGGCGGAGCAGCCCGGCGGAGGGCTCGCGACGTCAACCACCGTATCAACAACGACGAAGGGGGCGAGCAACCCCCTATCTTCAATCGCGCTAGACAGAACATCGCGGCAGCGGCGATGCTACTCCGAACGATGCCTGAGCCCTCTACGTCGGAGGGGCGATGGGCCCACGGCGAGCTCCGGGACCTCCTTGAGACCGCCATGGTACAGTAGGCCAAAAGTTCCGCCTCTCGACGGCGTGGAGGCGCCTCAGAACTTCCCACGGCACCGCCTCGGTAGGATAGGGAGGCCTCGGTTCGCCCCGAGTCCACTCGGGCACTGACGGCCAACAGGGCCCCCTCAGTGCACGATTGCCTCGACGATCGACGCGAGGCGCAAGGCGACCACGATGTGGTCAGCAGGCGACGACGCCACGACAACGATGGACCCGCCCGAGGCTACCACCCGCACCGAGGCGACCACGATCGAGGCTCGTTCGATCAATCGAATCAAATCTGAGCAAGCGGTGCTGTTCTTCACTGATATCATCCACAGGTTCGGGGTTCCGAACACCATCATCACTGACAACGGGACACAATTCACCGGCCACAAGTTCCTGACGTTCTACGACGACCACCACATCCGTGTGACCTGGTCAGCCGTAGGACACCCTAGGACAAACGGCCAAGTAGAACGTGCCAACGACATGATCCTACAAGGCCTCAAGCCAAGAATATACAACCGGTTGAAGAAATTTGGCAAGAAATGGCATGCCGAACTCCCGTCGGTCATCTAGAGCCTGAGGAACACTCCGAGCCGAGCCACGAGGTTCACACCGTTCTTCCTAGTCTATGGGGCCGAGGCCATCCTCCCCACTGACTTGGAGTATGGTTCCCCGAGGCTTCAGGCCTACAACGAGCAAAGCAACCGCACTGCCCGCGAAGACGCCCTCGACTAACTGGAGGAAGCCCAAGACGTTGCGCTGCTACACTCGGCCAAGTACCAGCAAGCCCTGCTGAAGGGACCGTGACGCCTAAGAGGGGGGGGGGTGAATTAGGCAACTTAAAAATTCTAACTCCAAACTATGGCCTCTTCTTCTAACCCTAGCAAAACATATGCACTAGATAAACTATCTAGATATGCAACTACGGTTTTGCTAGTGTGTTGCTATCTCTACCGTAAAAGAATTAATTCAATCAATGTAAATGCGGAAGCTTAAAGAGCAAGGTAGAGATATGCAAACTCCCGTCGATGACTCCGGTATTTTTACCGAGGTATCGAGAAGCGTGCAAGCTTCCCCCTAGTCCTCGTTGGAGCCCCTCGCAAGGAATCCCTCACAAGGGCCAAGCTCCCGGTCGGGTAACTCCGTGGATAGCCTCAGGCCTTCCCCACACGCAAGTGGGTCTCCGACGTGCCTTCCAGCAAGCCTCTCCCGGATGCTCCCCGTCGTCTTCACTATCAAGCTTCCGGCCGAAACGCCGTGGGCCTTGTTCCCTCCGGTACACGGTGGCGGACACACCACAAACGTTGTTGGTGTGATCTCACAAGACTTCAAGCCCCTCTAATGTACAACAATGGTGCTCGCAAGCACCGAGTGGTAAGAGGTATGCAAACCTCACTAAACACTAGGCCTAAACCTAGAGCAAGCGCATAAGCGGTGGTCTAATCAACCTAAGCACTTCGCAAAGCACCTACGCTAATCACCTGATGAATCACTAAGCACTATGCAAGTGGAGATCACTAAAATGGTGTATCAACACCCTTGGTATGTTTCCTCAGCTCCACACACCTCAAATGGCCGGTTGGGGGTTTATTTATAAGCCCCACTAAGAAAGTAGCCGTTGAGGACGAAATCCCGCTTTTCTACTACTGACCGGACTCTGACCAGCGTCCTGTCAGCACTGACCGGACGCGTCCAGTCACGAAAACAGCTCTCTAGAACCTTACTGATGTTGACCGGACTCTGGCATTCAGCGTCCTGTGCAGCGTCCGGTGCAGCGTCCCGTGCATCGTTCGGTCGCTGCTGTTGACTCTGCTGTTGCTTGATCAGAGCGTCCGGTGCAGTGTCCTGTGCAGCGTCCGGTGCAGCGTCCTGTGCATCGGAGCGTCCTGTGCAGCGTTCGATGCAGCGTCCTATGCATCGAAGCGTCCTGTGTAGCGTCCTGTGCCCTCTATGAGTTCGTTTCTTCGTGATCTTGCGTCCGGCTTGGTTCCTATCTTCGTGCTTGGACTTTGCTTGATATCTTGTGTCTTTTCTTGTGCTCCTAAGGTCTTGCTTATGGTGTTGATCATTGGATCATCACATTGCCTTTGTCTAAGTCACGTCTTGCACCCTATTGAACTACAAAACAAACACTTGCAAATTCATTAGTCTAATTTGGTTGTGTTAGTCATCAAACACCAAAATCCAAAGTAAATGGGCCTAGGGTCCATTTTCCTTACAATCTCCCCCTTTTTGGTGATTGATGACAACACGACCAAAGCAAGCAAATAATAAAATTTTTGAAATTGAAAAACTATCTACTTGCTAGGATGCAATGCAAGGGACAAGGTTATGTGATGCTAAAAGATACTATATATAAGATACTATATGCAACCTTATCTTGTCCTTGCAAATGTCCCCATGTGGCATTATGGATTTAAGCCTTGTTTCCTACAAGTTCTCCCCATTACTTAGACTAATCCATAATCCACTATCCTCCCTTTCTCGAACCATTACCACTTATAGACCAATAGGCCCAATAAATAATGCTTGCTTTTGGTTCTCTAAATTCTCCTCTTTGGAATCAAACACCGAAAAGAAAGACATTAGTAGCACAAGGGAGGGTCAAACTTTGTGATCCTTTGTATGTAGAGTAAAATGGATCACAAAATTTGACTCTCATATTATATAGACTAAGCTCCCCCTAAATATATGCATACATATGGTAGAAAGCAAAGCATATGCATAATTAGCAATTTATTGTACAAGAGAGTTTAATCTATATAATGCATGGAGAAAGCATATAAATATGAAATGAAATCAACATGATTATGCCAATTGAAGAATGAAGCTTAACTCCGGGAACTCCAATTTTCTTACAATGAGACTATTACACATGTGATAGGTTTGAAAAATTGATACCATTTGAAAAAGTGTTAGTCTCAAAGCATCCAAGTTGTAGAATAAGCTCCCCCTAAATTTGTGCACACAAGTGTTGAATACTTGTAAAATTTGTGCACATTGATTTAAAGTATCAAAATACCACTTGAAAGATGGTATTTGGGAGAGATTATCTACAATTTGGACTTTGGCACATATTAGATAAAAAATTATAAAATAAGCTATGTGCCGTGCTCCTAAACAATTTTAAACCATGTAGGTTTGCTCCAAGGGTTGATAAAGAAACCGAGCAAGCTACCATATGATATACCTATTGAATGCATGACAAAAATTTAAACATGTAAATGCAAACATAGGCATGAAAGATAACTAGATGCTTTAAGAGTATATCAATTGAAAAACAATACCAATTGAAATGAATACTAATTGAAAGTAATGACATCTAGTTACCTAACATGGGTAGGGGAATTTGGGTCCATAGTATTCACTAACCTACTTGGCAATAACTTTGTCCTTCATGATGCACCCCATGAAATGCACTCATACTTTGCCAGGTCTCCAAATTCCTCAAAGTCCGACGGACTTCTCACTTCCCTTTCAGGATCCAAACCTTCTTGGTGCTCTTCATGTTTGAAATGATTTCCTTTGGCACCCAAAAGCGTTTGACCCCATTGTTGGCTTACTTGTTCACCTTGATGGCCACCACCTTGTCATTTTTCTTCTTCTTCAAGAGATAAGGTGTGGAGGTCTTCTTGTCCACCTTGTTGGTGTAGGTGTTGGAGAGCTTGCTTGTTTGCTTTTTCTCCTTCTTCTTTGCTCCTCCCCCATTCTTCACCTTGCACTCATAGGACTTGTGACCTTCCTTGTGGCAAACGTAACAAACCACGGTTTGTCCTTCATCAAGCTTCTTCACTCCCTTGACGGTGTTATCTTGATGAAGTTGGGTTTGCTTCACCTTACCTTTCACTTGAGTCAAGTCCTTGGTGAGGCGAGCTACTTCTTGCTTGAGTTGCTCATTCTCCTTTGCAACCTCTTGTGTGCATGTATCTACAACAACTTTCTCAACACAAACTTGGTTGTACAAAGGTGAGTCTAAACATAAATCATTGCAAGAAGTAGAGGCATCCTTTTTAGACATGTTAAAGATAGAACTTTTCTTTTTAGATGTCTTGGTGGGGGTTGTGCTAACGGCTTCAAGATTAGCAACTTTATTAGTTAGCTCATCACAATGTTTGCACATGGTTTCCATTTTAGCAAGCAAACTATTATATGCTTCTTGTGAGCTAACTAACTTTTCTTTTAATTTTTCATTTTTCTTTTCAAGTTGCTCATCATTGATTGTACATGCATTTGTTGTTTCACTAGCCTCAAGTTTCTCAATTTTAGTAGATAGTTCAACATTGAGATTAGCAAAGTTCTCATATTGTTCAAACAAGGTTTTGTATGCTTTTTGTGAACTATCTAGCTTTTCTTTTAAGCTTTTGAGCTTCTTTTATTGACTAGTGCACGCTTTAGCAAATTTAAGATTTTCTTGCACAAGTTCATGATAAGAAGGCATATCATTATCATTATCACTCTCACTAGAGGAAAAGCTTTCGTTACCTTGTGCCATAAGGCACACACGAGAAGAGCTTGATGATGAGTGCTTGCGGCCTTGCCTCTTGTGATGAGTTTCTTCTTCACTTGAAGAATCATCCCATGATCTTATCGACGTGAGGGCTTGGTTCTTGCATGCCTTCTTCTTTGTCTTGGGTGTGGGCTTGTTTGGATAAACTTCCACAAAGTGCCCCAACTCGCCGCATCCATAGCATCCTCTCTTTCTTTGTTCATTTCTTTGATTTGAGAAAATGAAATCTTGAATTTGGATGGGCACACCCTTGACATTGAGCCTTTGGATCATCTTCTCCACCTTGTTGATCACTTTGATTGATTCTTCATCAAGATCAGAGGTGGAGGAGGAAGATTGATCATCACTTGAATCTTCATCATCATCATCATCGTCCTCATCTTCTTCTTCATCTTCACTTGAGGAACTTGAGCTTGAGCTTGTCTCAACTTGCTTACCCTTCATCTTCTTTTTCTTGCTACAAGCGAGAGCTTTGCCTTTGCTTGATGAAGAAGCTTCTTCTTGACCCACCTTACGTGATATTTCAAATGTCACTAACTTGCCAATAACTATGCCCGGGGTCATGTTGCTCAAGTCCTCCATGTTGTGAAGAATGGTGATGATGCTTGCATATTTCTTTTGTGGTAGCACGGAGATGATCTTCCTCATGATGTCCGCATCATCTAGCTTTAATAATCCTATAGAATGGAGCTCATTGATAATTAGATTCAAATGAGAATACATATCACGTACAAACTCATCATCATTCATAGTAAAGGAATCATAGTTTTGCTTTGCTAGACAATGTTTTTGCTCACGGACATTGCTTGTGCCGTCATGGAGCTCTTGGAGTTTTAACCAAATTTCATGTGCCGTATTTAAAGTGAATACTTGGTTAAAAACATCCATACTAAGTGATTCAAACAAGCAATTTTTAGCTCTAGCATTGAAGTGCATTTCTTTTTCATCACTCTTTGTAGGTTTTTTTGGATTCTTGATGGGTTTCATCCCGTCACGAGTGACTCTCCATACACCCATATCAATTGCCTCAAGGTGGCAAGCCATTCTAGCTTTATAGTATGGGAAGTTAGTGCCGTCAAAGTGTGGAGGCCTAGCGGTATCCATCCCAACCACTCTAAATAGCGTCGGCTCAACGGTGGTTAAGCCAAAGGTCTAAATTGAGCCAACTGGCTCTGATACCAATTGAAGGGACCGTGACGCCTAAGAGGGGGGGGGGTGAATTAGGCAACTTAAAAATTCTAACTCCAAACTATGGCCTCTTCTTCTAACCCTAGCAAAACATATGCACTAGATAAACTATCTAGATGTGCAACTACGGTTTTGCTAGTGTGTTGCTATCTCTACCGCAAAAGAATTAATTCAATCAATGTAAATGCGGAAGCTTAAAGAGCAAGGTAGAGATATGCAAACTCCCGTCGACGACTCTGGTATTTTTACCGAGGTATCGAGAAGCGCGCAAGCTTCCCCCTAGTCCTCGTTGGAGCCCATCGCAAGGAATCCCTCACAAGGGCCAAGCTCCTGGTCGGGTAACTCCGTGAATAGCCTCGGACCTTCCCCACGTGCAAGTGGGTCTCCGACGTGCCTTCCGGCAAGCCTCTCCCGGATGCTCCCCGCCGTCTTCACTATCAAGCTTCCGGCCGAAACGCCGTGGGCCTTGTTCCCTCCGGTACATGGTGGCGGCCACATCACAAACACGGTTGGTGTGATCTCGCAAGACTTCAAGCCCCTCCAATGTACAACAATGGTGCTCGCAAGCACCGAGTGGTAAGAGGTATGCAAACGTCACTAAACACTAGGCCTAAACCTAGAGCAAGCGCATAAGCGATGGTCTAATCAACCTAAGCACTTCGCAGAGCACCTACGCTAATCACCTGATGAATCACTAAGCACTATGCAAGTGGAGATCACTAAAATGGTGTATCAACACCCTTGGTATGTTTCCTCTGCTCCACACACCTCAAATGGCCAGTTGGGGGGGCTATTTATAAGCCCCACTGAGAAAGTGACCGTTGAGGATGAAATCCTGCTTTTCTGCTACTGACTGGACTCTGACCAGCGTCTTGTCAGCACTGACCGGATGCGTCCGGTCACGAAAATGGCTCTCTGGAACCTTACTGATGTTGACCGGACTCTGGCATTCAACGTCCTGTGCAGCGTCCGGTGCAGCGTCCTATGCATCGTCCGGTCGCTGCTGTTGACTCTACTGTTGCTTGATCGGAGCATCCGGTGCAGCGTTCGGTGCAGCGTCCTATGCATCGGAGCGTCCTGTGCAGCGTCCTGTGCAACGTCCTGTGCAGCGTCATGTGCCCTCTATGAGTTTGTTTCTTCGCGATCTTGCATCCGGCTTGGTTCCTATCTTCGTGCTTGGACTTTGCTTGATATCTTGTGTCTTTTTTTGTGCTCCTAAGGTCTTGCTTATGGTGTTGATCATCGGATCACCACGTTGCCTTTGTTCAAGTCACGTCGTGCACCCTATTAAACTACAAAACAAACACTTGCAAATTCATTAGTCTAATTTGGTTGTGTTAGTCATCAAACACCAAAATCCAAAGTAAATGGGCCTAGGGCCCATTTTCCTTACACCTACGATGCTATCAAGCCCAGCGCATTCGAAGCTGAGACCTGAAGGTGGGCGACCGGGTGCTGAGACTGAGGCAGAGCAACAAGGGCCCCCACAAGCTGACCCCGCCATGGGAAGGGCCGTACATCATCGCCCAAGTGCTAAAGCCCGGGACCTACAAGCTAGCCAATGAGAAGGGCGAAGTCCTCACCAACGCTTGGAACATAGAACAGCTACGTCGCTTCTACCCTTAAATTTCCAAGCATTGTATACTTTGTTTCTCGAAATACAATAAAGAAGCATTCTTTAGTTCTAATTTTTCGAGAAACCCCCCGAGCCCATCATGGGGCTCCGCGTTACGATAGCACTATACGGGAGACTCAGCTTTGCCTCTGTAGAGGTGCCCCACTGCGGGGCTCAAACAAGACTCGGCTCTGCCTCTGCAGAACCGAGCCTCCCTCGGGGGCTAGAAGGGGGATCCCCCCCTAAGTCCCAGACACCGTTTTTAGTCGTTCTTTCGAAAAAATTGCTACGCCAAACTCTCTCGCGTACTCTGACAAATCGATTGTAAAAAACCTAAGGACCAAAAGTCTATCCTAGGGCCAAAAGGTCGGCCGAGCCATGAGATAGCCTATGCCCCCGAGCTACGGCAACTCCCTCACCACCTTTTGCCCGAAGGACAGCTTAGGCTCCGAGGAAGTTTTTTGCAAGAGATATGTTCGAGGACGAGACAGAGGGTAGAGGCTCGGAAATACAATAAAAACGATTAAAAAGCAAAGACGCAGAAATACTTTAAAAAAGGCCTCGACGGCCACAAGCATTATGATACAATAATAATCCTAATTTATTTACATGGCCCCTTTGGCCCAGGTCAAGGTATAGGGTCACCAGCGTCGGCGATCGGCGCAGGAGGAACCACCTCCTCTTCGAACAGCTTGGCCAGCATCATGCCAGGGGCCTCAGCCGCCTCCACCAGCTTTGTGACCTCCTCCTCGGCCTCCTCGTCATCCTTAGCCAAGACGTAGCCATCGCTGACGGCCTCGAGGTCGATGCCGGCATAGTGCGAGAAGACGACAGCCAGGGTGCGCTTGACGCCCGTGTGCAGCGCCCCCCAGAGTCACTCGTGCACTTGGCCGCTCAACGCGATCAAGCGGCTCCCAAGGGAGCTACCTGACTCGACCCCCTCAACCTCCAGGGCCTCGCAGGTGGTACAGGCGGCGCTCTGCAGTGCGTTGTGCTCCCCGATCTCGGCCTCGAGCACTGCCTGCACTTTGACGGAGGCTTCAGCTGCCCAAGAGACCTCCTTCTCCAACCCTGCGCCAAGACAAGCGGGATGGGGTTAAACACAAAAGGAAATAAGCCGAATAGGGGCGAAGGCCTACGAGACTCACCCTCGGCTTTCTTTTTCCAGCTTTGGACCTTGACCCGAGAGGCCTCGTCCGCCCTAGAAGCCTCCCTCTCTAGCTCTGCGTCACATCGGGGAGTCAGGGGTCGAATGCAAGAAAAACAAATAGAGTAAGAGGCACGGCTCAACGAGACTCACCCTCGGCCTTTTTCTTCCAGGCCAAGCCCTTGACCCGGGAAGCCTCGGCCACTTTGAGGGCCTCCGCTAGGGCACCTTTCGTCAGCAGGTGCACGCCCTGCTTCGCCCCTAGTTACCCGGCGGTGGCCTTGGCAGAGACCTCCAATTGTGCGGCCCGGGACCTGAAAGTGTCTCGCTCGCCGGCCACCTAGGTCAACTCCTCCTCCAGCTCCTTGATCCGCACTGCCAAAGGGGCGGCCTGCTCCTGAGCCGTGGCTGCCTCGGCCATCATATCAACACAACAAAGGCGGAGGTCCTCCACCTCCGGGCTCCGCGCCGACAGAAGCTTGTTGGCATGGCGAGCAAGTCCTTCTACCGCTGGAGCTGGTCCCAGACATCCCTCTCCCACCGGAGGAACATCGACTTCCCGAGGGACCGGGCCTCGAGCTCCTGGATAGGCAGAATAGGGGTCAAGCACTACGAGAAAACTCGGGAAAAAGATAATAGCGCACGAGAAAAGAAGGCGCGCACCTGGGCAACGCCGGGCAGATCATCAGCCATGACGGACAGCGCTGTCCACAGCGATCGCTCCGCCAGCTGGCAAAATTGCTCGAAGGAGCCCCAGCGCCCCCGCTCGGCCGCATCCTCAAGGGCGAATAGAGGCTCCCCCTCAGGGTCGTCCTGGCTCCGCCACAAGACGCGCGGGTGATCCCACCCGTGAGGCTCAGGTTATACCCGAACGAGGGCCGAGCTTCCCTCGCCAGAGGTTGGAGCTGGCTGCTCCGTGGTGCTGGCCGCCTCAGCATCTGCCACCTCCTTCCCCCGGGAAGTATCATCGGAGGAGATCGAATGGAGCTCCACTTCCTGGGCGCTCTCCTGCGATGGTGGCGGGCCTTGGACCAGGGGCAGTACTGAGGCTTGCCCTACCTCTGTCTCTGCTTCCTGGGCCACCGGCTCTGCCGCGCCCATGCTGGCCTCCGCCGCCTCGGCCTTGGTGGTCCCAGGGGCTCCAGCCTCCGCCACCTCGGCCTCGGTGATCCTGGACGCCCGGCCTCCATCGCCTCGGCCTCGGAGGTCTTAGGGGCCTCAGCCTCGCCCTTAATGGCCTCAGCGACTGAGGGCGCCTCGGCCCCATCTAACTCGTAGGCCTCGGCCTCGAGGGACGTAGGTGCCTCATCCCCCGCTCCCTGCGAGGCCGCCTCGGTAGCCTCTCCTTAAGCGTCTGGCTCCTTCGGGTCGGCCCTGGACGAGGCTGTGCCATGCTGTATGGCGGCTTGCGCCTCCGTCACCCATTGGGCGGTGGAGCTGGCGCTCACCTTGAGCGCCTTATGTGGCACCAGGGCAGGCGCTTCCGCTTGACGCTTTTGGCTAAAGGAAAAGCACTCACAAGGTCAGCATACGACCAAGGGACAAGCGGGAGATGTTGCAAACTCCACTGACAAAACACTTACCTCGAACGGGGACACAACCGCTTCTACACTGCGTCCCTCGTCCTCCGCAACGGCGGAGGTGGTGGCGGTGGCATGGCCTCCATGTCCGTCAGAGCCAGCCGGCCCTCACCGGACTCCGGCGCCCCCTCGACCCTCTGTGGAGGTGGTTGCGTCACCCCCACTGCCGCCTGCTCCACCTCCGCCGTTGAGCCCATCGGGCTGACGGCGTGCTTCCCTAACGCCCGTGCCTCGGGCGCGTCGGCCTCGGCCCTAGGGCGGGTGATCACCAGCCCCGAGGCATCCTCTCCTCCTCCTCCCAGAGATGTCAGGCCACTCGCTAGTGCCCCAGGCATCGTCCCCCTGACGTCAGGGAGATGGTCCAGGGTACCCCACCCCGCCTCGTCCTCGTCATTGTCACTTGAAGAATCCGTCGATGATGGCGACGGCGACGGAGATGCCTCTACCGGGAGACCGTCGTGCCTCTGCTGCCGGCGGCGTTTCTCCAGCTCCTTGCGCTCAAGGTTCTTCCTCTTGCGCCTTGCCTCCTCGGCGTCCTTCCGCTTCTTCTATGCCTTGGCATGCGCCCTGTTCACCACCCGCCGCTCTGCGTCCTCGGGAACGGGCGACGGGGAGGCTCGCACATCCCTCATCCCCTGCAGAAATGGCGAACATAAATAAGGGAATAGGAAAATGCAAGGAGCAAGAAGGCCTCGGGGGCAGCAGCGGCGCTTGACTCACCAGAGAGATGTACCCTCATGTCGTCTGCATCGGGAACGAGGCCAGACCACTGCTCCTCAGCCGCCCCTCCACTGTCTCTCTCACCCGACGTAGAATCTCCTCGTCGGAGAGGGCAACGGCGGCAAACCGAACGCCATCGATCGGCTCGTCCGGTGTCATCTCGAACAGGCGCTGTCACTGAGCCATCAGTGGCAGCACCCTCTGGCGGTGGAAGGCCACCACAACCATAGCCACCGTAAGGCCGTGGTTGCGCAGCCTCTCCAGCGCCTCCAAGAGCGGCCGCAGCTTGGGCTGATCAACCACCGGGACGCCGTACCTCTACTTCTTCGACTGGCTCTCCACAATCCACCCGGTATAGGGGGGAGTCCACCGTTGTCATTGCAGAGGTAGAACCAGCTGTTGTACCAACGACGGTTGGACGACGCGAGCTGGGCTAGGATGTAGAGGAGCTGCCGATCTTAGCACACTTGGAGAGTGTAGCCGCCAGCCCTCATCGCCTTCCGCGTGCCCGTCGTGCCCGTCGACTTGGTGGTGAGCCCTGCCCAAAAGAGGTGGAGCCATAGCTCCTAGTGGGGGGCAATGCCCAGGTACCCCTCGCAGACGGCGACGAAGATGGCCACCTGCACGATGGAGTTGGGGTTGAAGTTGTGGAGCTCCATGCCATAGTAGTGTGGGAGCGCCCGCATGAACCGATCTGCCGGCAGGCCGAGACCATGCTCGTGGAAGGCCACAAAGCTCACGATGTAGCCATCGCATGGCCTCGGCTCTGGCTCGCCCACCAGAGCAATCCACTCCGGTCTATTGGGGTCGGTAACCGGGTGGAGGAGGCCGTCGTCGACAAGCGACTACAGCATCGCCGGAGACACGTCGGACTGACCCCAAGGGTCCACCTAGACGACAACAGCGCCGTCGGCCATGGATGCGGTGGAGAATGCGGCTACGGTGGTAAGGCGAGCTCTCGCTATCTCTCTCTCTCTCTCTTCCTCCCCCTTCTCCCTTCTTCTCCCCGACGCTCTCTATTCTTAGCAACGGCTCGAGGGCAGAAAAGGCGAATGCAGACAAGGTAAGGAGGAAAGGGGCGAGGCTCGTCACGTATTTATGCGGGAAGGGGCAAAACGGACGGGTGACGAAACCGGGGAAGTTTCCCTCAGATCTGGCGCAGTTAATCCAGATCCGATTAAACCGCCCATGCGTCCACCTTTTCCTTATTACTCATGCACGCACAGTAATGTCCCATCCGCTGACATCGCGTCGCATCCGACCGCAGCGACAGCAGACGTTGTTCCGTCTCCCCAAGAAAACTGCCTCAAAAGGCGAGCCCGTCGTTGTTAGCCGATGGGAGGGGAATATCCCCCACCCGATTCCTTTCAGACTAAGGAACTGGGCACCGAGCCTGTTACGGTCTAGGGGTTCAAAGGCTGGGCCCACGAGGGTCTCGACAGCCGCCCTAGGACAACAGAGTCAGGGATGACTATGGGCGAGCCCATACATGGCCGAGGCCCGAGCAAGCGATCGCTTGGGATGTCCTAAGTCGTGACCGAGACCAGCAGGGAGGTCTCTGAATGGGATCCCACCGTAGGGAGGCACCGAGCCCCCGGGGCCAATCGAACGGCCCTAGGACCCACTAGAGAAGCCTTCTGGTACTTTTGGAGTGTGTCTCTGGACCACCAGCCGACGCCTGTTGAATGGGGCATAGGCCTCCACTCGGACTTACCCGATAACAGCCCACCGGAGGTGTCACTGCTCGCGCCCACCGAGGGTAGCCTGGCATACTCCACCCCTCCTTCCGAATGAAAAGGGTGCGTGAGGGCCACACAAAAAAGATAGGGAAACTCCTGGTCGCCCTCTTGCTCCGCGCAGAGGCTCGGGGGCTCTTCCTGCATACACGCCAAGGCCCATCAACCCGAACTCACACTTGGGGGTTCGGCAAAACGCGATAAAGGGCACTGA
This sequence comes from Miscanthus floridulus, assembly GCF_019320115.1. Classification (NCBI taxonomy): domain Eukaryota; kingdom Viridiplantae; phylum Streptophyta; class Magnoliopsida; order Poales; family Poaceae; genus Miscanthus; species Miscanthus floridulus. Next base: position 129,090,420 of record NC_089584.1, read on the forward strand.
GCCCGTTATGGTCTAGGGGTTCGAAGGCTGGGCCCCCAAGGGTCTCGACAGCTGTCCTAGGACAATAGAGTCAGGGATGACTATGAGCGAGCCCGTACATGGCCGAGGCCCGAGCAAGCGATTGCCCGGGATGCCCTAAGTCGTGTCCGAGACCAGCAGGGAGGTCTCTGAATGGGATCCCATCGTAGGGAGGCACCGAGCCTCCCAGGCCAATCGAACGGCCCTGGGACCCACTAGAGAAGCCCTCTGGTACTTTCGGAGTGCGTCTCTGGACCACTTGCCGACCCCTATCGAATGGGGCACGAGCCTCCACTTGGACTTACCCGGTAACAGCTCACCGGAGGTGTCACTACTCGCGCCCACCGAGGGTAGCCTAGCACACTCGACCCCTCCTTCCGAACAAAAAGGATGCGCGAGGGCCGCACAAAAAAGATAGGGGAACTCCTGATCGCCCTCTTGCTCCGCGCAGAGGCTCAGGGGCTCTTCTTGCAACCAAGCCGAGACCCAGCGACCCGAACTCGCACTCGTGGGCTCGGCAAACGCGATAAAACCCCTCGTTGAAACACGTGAAAAGCCCCGCACGTAAGGCCTCGAACGGGGTACCGATTCTCCGTCTCGCTCGAGGCCCCGCACGTAGGGCCTCGGACGGGGTACCGATTCTCTGTCTCGCTCGAGGCCCCGCATGTAAGGCCTCGGACGAGGTATCGATTCTCCATCTCACTCGAGGCCCCGCACGTAAGGCCTCGGATGGGGTACCGATTCTCTATCTCGATCGAGGCCCCGCACGTAGGGCCTCGGACGAGGTATTGATTCTCCATCTCGCTCGAGGCCAGCTCGGCAACCACCCCGTCGCCGCCGCCTCGACCGAGATGTCACGCGGCCAACCACTCCCGCGACATCAGCCGAACGATGGCTCGACACAGCGGAGTGACCGACGAGGTGGGAGTCACATCGACGCCACGCCAACTGGGACAAGACGGGACGAGGGTTATCGGTCGCTGTGCTCGGCGCTGTGCCCACGACCGATGCCCGTGCTGCATTGTGCCGCCTAACCCCACCTGCTCCGAGGACAGCGTGGCGTGGAGAGTCATGTCCGGGTCCCTGTAGCCTCGGAATCAGTGTACAGGACCAACTGCTCCCTCTGAGCCTCAGCCATCCGCTTTGGGGTCTCGGCAACCTTGGGATTCGCGCCCGCCGAGCCCCCCACGATGGTTCAGCCTCTGCACCAACTGGGCATCGGCTCTCTGCGTTGTCAACGTACAATAACAGACACATCGTTCACAGTATGCGCCATGCCCTGCGTCAAGCCATCACAGGAGCTCCCACGTCGCACAGGATCGGGCGTGACCGACGCGTCGCTCCAGTACACCGAGGACAAGACCGCTCCATCGACCATGCCGCCACTGTGACAAGCTACAGGGCTCGGACATACCGCCTCTGCTCACGAACGCCACGTAGCGAATCTGTGTACCGCCCCCGTGCCTCCCTTCGACTATAAAAGGGAGTGACCGGGGCCGTTTCTAGGAAGGACGGGTGGACGAACTCACGAAACACAGACGCACACGCAGACGGAGACATCACTCAGATAGACACACGGCAAGCAACGCATTACGCTCTATAACACACATTCACTTCCTCACCGCAAGAGATCAACATCTCAAGCAATCCACGCCGCTCCACGCAGAGACCTGGGACTAGCTCCCTCTCTCGTCCAGCTTGGAAACCCCTACTACAAGCACCTCGGTGCAAGGAATATAAGATCGATCTCGCAGACTGGACGTAGGGCACCTATTGCCTGAACCAGTATAAACCTTGTGTCTCTTTGCATCACCATCCGGGATTAGGGGCACGCAGTACATTTTCACTAGTTGGTTTTGGGCCCGCCGGTTCAAAACACCGACAGGCACGTCCCTAAAAGATAAATGCTGATGAGGTAAAACATGTACTCTCTCACTCGTAGAACAATTGCGCATCTCATATTTCGAGAAGTCATCGTGATTCTTACATTTGAATAGAAAACTAATTTCGCACTAGACCTGGGGCATGTTTGGATGCATTGCTCTAATTGTTCACGGGCTAATTTTTAGCCATAGCCCATCCAAACAGCAGGTTAATAAGTGGGCCAACCTTTTTTAGCAAAATCTCCAACTAATTATTAACCAACCAACTAACTAGTCAATCCCAACTAATTTAAGTTGTCTTTTAGCTTTAACCAATAACTAGCCGATCCAAACAGACCTTTAGATGGGCTCTTTTCATTTGGCTAACAAATGCAAGCTATTGCCCAAGCCTCCTTAGCGGGCTAAAATCGGGCTGGGCTAGGGCTTTTTGGGCCCGAGCTCGTGTCTATGCCTAGGCCCCTTAGCCGTTTGCTCGCTGCTTCATGCAAAGTGACGTTTTTTTACTACACGCGTGCAGATTATGCCCATATAATCGCTTTCAGATCGGGCAAATCCCGATAGGACAGACACTCGGACAACACCTATAGATTATTGCAGGATGCTGTATGTGTGTGAGAAAGAGAGAAACTGTGTGAGCGAGCAAAGCTGTGCTAAAGCTGAGAATATGACTGCAGTGCTTATACTAAAGCTGTACTTTGTGGAACTAGGTGCCTGCAAATCAGTTGCAATTCTGTATATATTTTTTTTCTGATAAGAATAGCTTCAGCTACGATTTTGATATGGATGCATCTAACTAATTTGGTCTGAATGATCCTCAGGTGTGTTCACTGTCCATGGAAGTCTGGCATCATCGACTCGTTCATATACCTCTGACAATAGTGGCTCAATAAGAAAATGGAGCTAGGCATGTAGGAGTAAAGAAGGGTAAACCAGCTAAATATGACGAAATGGCACTTATGTCAGTGAGGTTGCAAGGTCATCAAACTCATGTTACTGCGGGTTAGGTGCTCAGAGATTACCAGTAAAAAGACAAGGAATAGCTTGGTCTCGAGCAACAGCCGTCAGGGCAAATCGCCTTCAACATCGCATTTGCGAACGCGTAGGCGAAGCCACGAACCCAAGAACGGCGGGCAGAGCTATACAAAGCAAAAGGAATAGAGAGAGCGAGGAGGAGAGAGAGAGCGACCAGAGGCCTGGCCGCGCCGGGGCCCGTGATTCGCCTTGAACATTCACTTTCCTCTCTCTCCTCACTCTTTTCACCCTTTTACCCTGTCCGATACACGCCTCTTCTACTTAACGCGAGGCCTGCCGCACCGGCAACTCCCTCCTCACGCATCAGCACGAGTGCAATGGTGCAACTGTACTAGCCGCATAGTGACGTCGGGGGGTGTGGGTGTGGGGGGCGGGGGGAGTGACGCCCGGGGGGCGATGACGACGCTGCGCATGGACCCGCCGGCGCCGCCCGCGCGGCGGTCGGTGTCGACCAGCTGCGACCTGCACCCGGGCGAGACGTTCACCGGCTTCTGCGCCGCGTGCCTCCGCGAGCGCCTCCAGGGTCTCGAGGCGTCCGCCGCCGCGGCCTCCGCGCCGGGGCGCAAATCCACATCGGCCATCCGGTCACTCTTCGCCAGGCCGTTCGCCGCCGGCAGCTCGTCTGCGTCCGGCCCTGCCGAGCCGCCGGACCTCCGGCGGTGCAAGTCGTTCTCGTGCGGCAGCGGCGGGGACGCTCTGGCCGCAGCGGCGGCGGCGGCTGCCGCCAGGGCGGACGAGCCGCAGCGGCATTCGTGTGACGTGCGGGGGCGCAGCACGCTGTGGGCGCTGTTCCATCAGGACGACCGCGACCGCGTCCGCGACGGCACGGCGTTCGGCGCTTTCCCGGCCTCGTCGTCGACCGCAGCGGCTGCGCTCGCCGTCGACGTACATCCCCCACCGCAGGCACCGTGCATCCCTGACGATTTCTTGGACGACATCCCAGTGGTCATGGAGCCCGACGAGATAGTCCCGGTGGTCGAGGAAGACCCCGTCGTCGTCCCGATGGACATTTCCGGCGAGGTGGAAGCCGAAGGCAATGCGGCCCAGGGAGGTAAGGCCATCAAGGATCACATCGATCTCGAGTCGGCGCAGACCAAGAAGGCTTCGCCCAAAGACCTGAAGGAGATCGCCGGGAGCTTCTGGGTCGCCGCCTCCGTGTTCAGCAAGAAGTGGCAGAAGTGGCGGCGCAAGCAGAAGCTCAAGAAGGAGGCTGCCGTGAGCAAGGCCGCGGCAGCGGCCATGCCCCCTCCGGAGAAGCCCTCCAAGCCGTCGTTCCTTCGCCGGAGTCGCCTCCGTGGGGAGGCAGGCTCCGAGCTCGCCGGTGGCCGGCGCTCGTGCGACACCGACCCGCGTTTCTCCATGGACGCCGCGCGCATGTCCATCGACGACGCCGGCTTCTCATGGGACGAGCCCCGCGCGTCCTGGGACGGGTACCTGTTCGGCGCCGGCGCCGGCATTGGCCTCGGGCGCGCGCCTCCGCCGCTCTCCCGCCTCCCACCCATCCTGTCCGTCCTGGAGGACACACCGACCGACATCGTCGAGCGCTCCGATGGCCAAATCCCCGTGGAAGACGACTTTGACCCTGAGCCGCCAGGTGGCTCCTTGCAGACCAGAGACTACTACCTGGACTCCTCCAGCCGCAGGCGCTGGAGCCTGGAACGTTCAAGCTCCGTACGCAGGCCGTCCTTCGAGGTCACGGATCCAAGGCCGATGCCGTCGGCGGTAAATGGGATCGGGAGGGAGTCCCCAATTGGCGGTTCCGAGTTCTACCACTTCCACCACGCGGAGGACCTGCTCGACCGCGGCTTCAGCTCCAACTCGCTCATCGAGGACATCTCCGCGAGCCTAGAGGCGGCACTGTCCGGCCCCGTCAAGAAGCCGCGCCGGTGGCGCAAGGCATGGAGCCTCTGGGGGCTCATCCACCGGCGCGCCGCCGGGCGCAGGAGCGGGGGACCGTCCGACATCGCCGACCGCTCGTTCTCCGAGCCGTGGCCGGACCTGCGCGTCCGCGGAGCCAACCCCAAGATGCAGCGGTGCAACAGCAACTTGAGCGCGCGCAGCTCGTTCAGCAGCAACAGCGGCGGGCTCGGCAGCTCCAGGCGCAGCTACGTGGACGCCAACGGCCACGTGAGGCGGAGGGAGGAGCCGCACGCAAAGGCGCAGGTGGAGCGGAACCGCAGCGCGCGCTACTCGCCCGGGCGCGCCGCCCCGGACAACGGCATGCTGCGGTTCTACCTGACGCCGATGCGGAGCGGCAGCGGGCGGCCGCGCGGAGGCGGAGGCGGAGGCCTGCCGAGCAAGGCCGGGCCCGGGCGGCCGCTGGCGACGCAGTCGTTCCCGCGCAGCGTGCTCCGCCTGTACTAGGCAGGCTACGGCGTCAGTCCAGGTTCGTCTGCCAATCTGCATGTTCCTCCTCCGCCGCCGTTCAAGGAGAGTGTCTGGGGTTATTATAGCCATAAATCTTCGTGTATTGTAATGTAATCTGTTGTTTTTGTTCATTTTGGGGGGATTGGATAACACGCATCTCGTCTCATAATTTCCTCTTATGTGCCGCCCGTATCTCTCATCTCATCATCTCGCATGTCGAGTCACGAGGGTCTGTAGTTCCATCAGCATATATTTATGTAAGTGACCGTGACTTTGTCGTCAATTTCACAACGGTTCGACCTAAATTTGGAGGGAAACACGTTCTAATTCCGTTGTCGGGGCCTCTCTATCCGGAGCTCCAGACACCAGGATCACTTTGTGTCAACCGTGCGGGCCCTGCCGCCGGTCACACTCGCTTGCTCTTTTGGACCCGTGGGGAATTCCATCCCTTCCCACGCGCACAACAACACAAGCCGAGAGGTTTGACAAGGGCACGCCGTAGGGGCGGCCGGGCGAGGCGAGCACGGCCATGGCCACACCTCACGCGGCTCCGACACCAGTGGTACTAGGCTCGGGCCTGTCCACTGCACGTGATTGGTCCTTAAAGGAGGTCGTGCTTGCCGCCGCCTCGGAAACCGTTAAAGGCGGCTCCTCCGGCTGGCCCGCGGCGAAAGATGGGGCTCCACGGTTACGAGTACTCGTCATAAGCTGATCCAAGCAATCTGCCATCGCAGCGATCACGCCCTCAGGAATCAGGACGGTACTAATAAATCATGCCGGCGCCGAATAGCAACGAGCCACCTGTAAACACCCAAGTTATTACCAGACTGATGGCTGGCTGGACCAAACAAGCCCTGCTGATAGCCTGCCGGTGCCGGATCTGTCTGCTCTGGCCGGTAAAAACGACCGCGCTGCTGCAGCCTGCAGCGCACCGGTCACGACGGCCAAATCGCTGTGGAATCGCACCGCAGACCGCACGCATGATGGCAGCGGGCAGCAACCACGAGGCCTACTCCAGCGCCGGGGGTGTCAAAGAGATGTTAACGAGTGTGTCGTACAGAGTGTTTTGATATTAATAAAAAAATAAATTATATAATTCGTTAGTAATAGGATTTTAAGCCTAATTAATCCATCATTAGCAAAGTCATAAACAAGTAAATATTTATAGTTTTGCCGTACGTTATGACCGGAGGTGGACTAGCACTCAGTGACACAGGGTTTATACTGGTTCAGGCAATGTGCTCTACGTCAAATTTGAGTCGGGCGGAGACTTTATTCCTGAGCCCATGTGCTCGAATTTACAGTGAGGTTACAAACGAGAAGGAAAAAGATGAGGGTATAAGAGGTCCGGTCAGACTTTGATCGGAAGGGCCGAGAGCGACAGGAGCTCCGCTATGAGGTAAGTATTCAAGCGTGTGTTTGAGGTTCGAACCTGGTGGTTCTGTGGTTGTGAGCTAGTCAACTTGATCGATCTAATGAATCTGGAATGACTTGAATGTTGGGAGAGTGCACATCCCCTTTTATAGATGAAGAGAGTGGTCTTACATATGAGAGGGAGAGAATACGTATGCTTCTAAGCCTTGTGGCCCACGCCGACGGGTACAGGATGATGGTAGGTACCCACAACACTATTGGATGTCGGATGTATGTGGGAGGTTCTGTCGTTTTATTCGGGTATGGCAGATGTCGGTACCTGCTATACTGTCGATGCCTAGAGGCATGTGAGGAGTTTCACCATGTTCACTCGGTACGGTAAATACCGGCGCCCACAACACTGTCGATGCCCAGAGGCACGTGGGGGAGCCTTACCGTATGAGAGTTAATGGCGCCCACAATACTGTAGGGAAAATGTCGGCGCCTATAACACTGTTTGTGTTACGGAGGATGCAGAGTACTGTTTCTGCAGGTGTACATGGTACAGTCACCGGTATCATGGTTTGACTTATGTGCTCTGTCTTGCTTTCTTCGTTCGTTCCCCGGTCCTTTCCGAGCGGGCCTCCACGGTCGGTTGGTCCCCGTCGATTCTTATCGTGCCGGTCAGAGACGAGCAGTGAGCAAGGTTTTTATGTACCCTGGTCGGAGATGTGGGGTCGGAGTCGTAAGTAGTGTTTTGGCCAGACCTTCCGATCGGAGAGGTTGTCCGGAGGCGGGCTGGAGACCAAAGTGAGCCCTCCGGTCGGAGAGGTGGGCCGGAGTCGAAAAACGGGCGTTGCTCCTCCTTGGCCAGACCTTTCGGTCGGTGATTGGATCGTTCGTCTGGCCTGCTGTTTAGATATTTGGGCCGACCAATGGGTTACGCGTTGTCTGCTTAGGCCGAGCCCTTGTTTAGGAAGCCGGTCCACGAGGGACTCCGGGTATATGAACCCGACAGGAGCCTCCGAGCCCTTGGACAATTCAGGCAGAATCATTTGGGTGATTTTTGTCTTGACGGCGGGTGCGCGCGATCGCACCCGCGGGTGTAGCCCCCGAGCCCCCAGGTGATTCGGGCAGAATTATTCGGGGGTTTTTTCGTGTTGCCAGTGGGGAAGGTTTTTGTTTCGTCAGTGGGTGCGTGCGAACGCACCAGCGGGTGTAGCCCCCGAGCCCCCGGGTGATTTGTGCAGAATCGTCCGAGGGGTTTTTTTCGTGTTGCCAGCAGGGGAGGTTTTTGTGTCGTCAGCGGGTGCGCGCGAGCGCACCCGCGGGTGTAGCCCTCGAGCCCTCGGGCGATTTGGGCATAATCATTTGGAGGTGTTTGTCAGCGGGCGTGTGTACGTATTTTTTAGTTGAGACGGAGTCAACCAAGGCGTCGTTGCGCAGCCGAGGCGGTTTAGTTTTAAGGGATTGGGTGAGACGGAGCTCGCAGATCCTGGCGTTGGTGGGCGTCGTGGGATCGAGCGAGGCAGTTAGTCTTAGGGATCAGACGAGACGGAACTCGCGGGTCCTGGCGTCGATGCGCACCATGGGATCGGGTGAGTTGGAGTCATGGATCCGGACCTCGGTGCAGCCCGCGCAGCCGAGGTAGTTAGTTAGTTAGTTTTAGGAATCGGGTGAGGCGGGGCTCGCGGATCCTGATAGGGCGAGTTCAGGGCCACAGACCTAGGCGTTTGGTGTGCAGTCGAAGCATAGCTAGATGGGGTGAGTTCGGGGTCACAGACCCAGGCGTTTGGTGTGCAGTCGAAGCGTAGCCGGATAGGGCGAGTTTAGGGTCACAGACTTAGGCGTTTGGTGTGCAGTAAAAGCATAGCCGGATGGTGCGAGTTCGGGGTCGCAGACCCGGGCGTTTGGTGTGCAGTCAAAGCATAGCCGATGGATGGGACGAGTTCGGGGTCGTAGACCTGGGCGTTCGGTGTCTTGAGCCCCCGAGCCCCGTTGGGCTTTTGGTAGGGGTCGGTTTGAGTTGTGTACGTTACCCCGTCCTCGGTTTCTCACAACCAGAGGGCTGAGTTTTATCCCTTGTCCCGATCGCTTGGGCTCGAGTGACGTACTCGGTGAGTTCGCTAATGAGTATGATCGAGTGGAATCCGGGTCCGTCGCTCATGATGAGGTCAGCATAGCCCTCTTGTGACATTATACTGCTCCTATACCTGTAACCCGGCAGATGCCTGGGTCATTCCGGAGATCGACCCAGGTGGCCTAATGGCCTCCCCCTCGATAGAGATTCTGTGGGCTTGGTAGAGGCTTAGGATAAAACAAGAAGGTTGAGATGACCCTATCTGCCAGACTAGGCAAGGGCCGCATGGGGCTCATTTGAGTTTTTCTCCCCTGGCTTTGTTTGACGTGGGGTAGCCTCGAGCCCTTCGTGGGCCGGCCTTCGAACCCCGGTCGGTCATTGCTCATGTCGAATGAGGCAATTGCCGCTTCGTGACACAACACGGAGCGTTGTGATGCATTTCGCTGCATGTGCGATGCTTAGTTCCCGAGCCCCCGGGCGGTTCAGGGCCCGAATCATTCGGGGGGCACGGGTGTATGGAATGAATGCGTGTATGGATGCATGAAATGATTATAAAGAAATAGAGGGGGTCGGTAGTGTTACCTTGATGACTCGAGTGACAGGGTTTGAAGAGCTCCAGTCAGAAATATTCGACCGGGACGCATGCTTGTCGTTCGTGACAGAGTCGACATGGCCTACATGGGGCATCCTTTTGCTCCTTACCTGTCCCTCGCTGTGTTTTCCTGAGCCATTCAATTGACTTTTAGGAAGCCTGATGGTCTCTCTTGGTGGAGATCCCATTTTTGGGTTTTTTCTAAGTCCCGCCTGGGGAAGCGGAGGGCCGCCTACGTGCAGTGGCGCTTTGGTTCTTGTGCCCATCGTGCGGTAGTGGTTGGCGTGCGGTAGTGGTGGGCCATGCCCAGGCCACGTCCCGTATGATCAGGCGTTGTTCCGTCAGTCAGGGCGCGTCTCATCGGTCAGGGCGCATCCCATCTGCATTAAATCGGAAAGAAAGAGGGTTTTTTGCTCCACCGTTTCGTCTCCCTCGATTGGCGTGCCTTCCCCAACTGTCGCAACCTTTTCCTTAAGTAGGAGGAAGGAGAAGGTTTTCATCCTATTCTTTCGCCTATTCCTCATCTACCGCCTCCTTTCCTTTTCCTTCTTGCCGAGAGCGTTCTTGAGAGCCGCGGTGGTTTCTAGGAAAGAAAAGGGAGAGAAAGAAGGAGAAGAGAAAAACTCACAAATCCTTTCATGATCTTGGAGCGAAATGTTGGACTTGAGGTCGTCCACGGTGAGGGAGTCGGTGTTGAAGGCCTTCGCCGTGAAGGGGTTTGTGCCGCCGAAGGAGGTGGCGCACTAGAGGGCTCTCGAGAGGGAGGAGTTTCCTCAACCTCGACCCGACAAGATGGTTTCCTTTCCCGCCTTCCATGAGCGTGGGTTAGGATACCCCGCGCACTGGTTCCTGTGCAGACTCCTCAATGAGTAGGGTCTGGAGTTGCAGCACCTCAATCCGATAGGGGTGCTGCACATCGCCGCCTTTTGTCATCGTCTGCGAGGCCTTCCTCGGGATGGAGCCGCACGTGGATTTCTTCCACCGGTTCTTCTCTAGGTGAGTTTTGCCGGTGGGGAACCCGCCCGAGGTCGCGCCGGTGAGGGGTTTTGTCCTGCAGAGGAAATCGAGCGTGGGAGGCCCATATCCTGCGTACATCCCCTGTGACTCCAACCAGGAGTGGCATGGGGAGTGGTTTTATATCAGAAATCTGGCGGAGGCGTCGTTCTCAGCGTTCACCGGTGGGAGGCCGGAGAAGTAGGATAGTTGGTCGTGGGGTTGTGCCTGTCGGAAGAAGAAGAAGGTGGAGATCATTGAGGAGGAGCTGCGGAAGCTCGTACGACATGGTCTTGATGGGGTGTGGGTGTTCCACACCCTCTACTACCGTCGGGTTATGCTGTTGGCGGAGAGGACGCAGCCGATGTGGAAGTACAATGGCCCGATGGACCCGGACTGTGTGTCGCCGGAGGAGCTGCCGGACGATGAGGTTTGGAGTCGCCTTGGCCAGTGCTGTAGCTGAAGCCCAAAGAGAAGGTCGATGGGAAGCCCGCACCTTTCACTCCGCGATCATGTCTAGACTGGTATGCTCCCTTCTATTTAGTCCGTGCTTCTTCCTATGCTTTCCTATTTTTTTATTTCGAGCCACCCGTTTCATAGGGACTTGGAGTTTATAAGTCCCAGACGCACCTTCCCAAGGGACCAGAGGGCATGGCCTGGTAGGCCGCCCAGAAGGAGACGGTGGATGCCAGGAAGAAAAAGAGAACCAAGGAGATTCAACGGAAGCAAGAGAAGGAGCAGGAGATTGCCCCGCGTGTAAAGGCTAGGGAACGTAGGAGCGATGATGAGTCGAAGCTCGAGTCAGAGGATCCCACAGATGTGGATGACATGATTTTCTCCGAGGAGGAGGAAAGTCGGGAGGTCGTTGTGACCTCAGCGGAGAGTCGCGACCCTGCGGCGATATCCGCTGGTGATGAGCAGGAGGTGGAAAGGCGGGCGATGGTTCCCATGCCGAGGAAGCACACAGCGAGCGCGGACACCGTTGGTGAATGGGAGGCGAAGCAGACGCAGTCACCGCGCCCCTCGGTGGCGTCGCCGGTCTTGTCCCCGCCCGCCGCGAACGCAGCTCAGCAAACCGGGCAGTCCAAGGAGCGGACTGGCATCCATGCATCGCCGGGATCGGCACTAGCGTGCGACTCACAACCGGAGGATGCCCCACCTGCTGCTTCGGTCGGGTTGTCTTGAGCCGAGGGTTGCGCCGACCCATAGGCCGAGCAGGAGCTAGTTGGGACGACTCTGCCCCCGGCTAAGGTGAGAGGGCACGAGTCGCAGCTTAGGAGCAGTCCTTGCCCTGTAGGCCCATCGACATCGGGTCTTGCCTTCAGAGTTGTGCCGCTTACCTCCTGGTATGTTTTTCTTTGTTTCTTTTCGATCTTTTGCTGTTGAGCCTTTTTGGAGTGTGACTTACCTGCACTTTTTTGTTAGTGGCTGGGCGATGACGGGGTTGAGCATCGCCCCAACTCCCATGTAGGAGACTTGGAGGCCCACCCTGCAGTGTGTCGTGGCAAGCGATGGGGGGAATAGGGTGGCAGCGGTGAGCCCTTCCCTTCTAGGGGTGGTGCCCCCTGGGTCGATTGCTAGTATGGTGGCAGCGGCAGCGTCGGCATTGGCGGCGATCTCGAGCTCCCTGTCTCACCGGGTAGAGGGCTGCACGGCTCACCCTCATGGTCAGAGCCGAAGGCGCCGGTGGGAGACATGGCCTGGATGGAGTCAGAATGCCCGGCGGCGGCCCACGCAACCGAGGTGGTGGATATCCCGTCCGACGACGAGGCTAATGACATGGTGGAGCTGCCGGTGTCATCGCGGGAGATGATAGTGGTTCAGTCGGAGGCTGGGCCCTTCGGCGGGCTATTGAAGGGTGACCTAGAGTGGCCCTCCCCTGAGGACCCAGCAAAGGTGCGGTTCGTCCTTTGGGATTTCTAGGAGTGTCAGCTCTGGGACATCCTCGGGGGGAAGGACTTGCCATGGTGTCCGAACTTGCCAACCTGTCCTTGAGGCTTGAGGACGCCTGGGAGCGGGTTAAGTCTGCCCAGCAGTTAGTCCAGGTCGACCTACAGCTCGCCGTGAAGGTGAGTTTCCCGTATTTGTCCTTGACCTCTGAATATCTTGTTGGTTGCCTCAGCATGCTTGCTTTTTGTAGGGTCTGAAGGAGATGTCATCCCACAAGTCCTGCTTCCTCCGGATGGAGCATGCCCGAGTGGCAGAGCTTGAGCGTCAGCTAGAGTCCGCCCGTCATGAGTCCCAGGACCGGGTGGCCGAGGTGACCATGGCGCGGGTGGAGGGACAGCGTGCAGCAGAGCGGGCGACCGCCGTCGAGCGGGGGCTTGAGGCAGTGAAGGCCTGCTAGGCGGAGACCGAGGCAAGGTTGTAGACATCCCTGGCAGACATTGAGACAACGCTCCAAAAATCCCTGGAGACCCTTGAGTCAGAGCGGAGCGCCTTGGTGTCAGAGCGGAATGCCCTGGAGTTGGCGCGGAAGGCCCTGGAGTCGATGCAGAAGGCCCGGTCAGAGGCAGACCAGGAAGTGCTCGTGCTTTAGTGTTGGGTGATGGGGACGGAGAAGGTGAGCGCCTGGCACTGCGAGTAGGTGGCCCGGTAGGCGGATGAATTCTCCACCCTTGAGAACTTTAGCGTCGGTACGTACCTTTTTTGTTTTTTATCATGTTGGTTTCTCCCTTCAGCCTATTTTTGATCTTATTGCCCTTCTTTCAGAGCTAGGCGGAAAGGTGAAGTCATTGGAGCGGAACCTGGAGACGGTCAAGGCGACTTTTAGCTAGAATGTAGAGGAGCTAGCCAAGTCTCGTGAAGAGCGATGTGCTCTTGAGGGGGAACTTGATCAGATCTACAATGTTGCCCAGCTTGTCGTCTCGGAGGTCTTCGGGTCGGTGCCAAGTACTAGCGCGCCCGCTGTCCAGCTGGTGGAGGTCCTAAATGCGGCCCGAGATCTTATCACAAGTGGGCTATTCTACGGAGCATTGGGGGTGTTGACCTCGGTGGCGATGTACCACCCGAACCTAGACTTTGCCACTATCTGCAGCGGGTATGCTGACAGCTTGAGCACGGAGGACATCCAACCGCTCGAGGAGAGCTTGCTGCCGCACGTAAGGTTGGTGGCAGAGCAAGTCTCTGCGCAGTGGGTGATGGATGTCTACCATGAAGACATGGCCAGAAGCGTGCGTCGGGAGGACGTCGCCCAACCTACAGATGGTACAGAGCCTAGGTCAGAGGTGGACATCGCCCCGGTTTCGACCGAGCCGAATGTTGTCCCGCCGAGGAGTGAGCAGCCCGTGCCTTCGTCGGTCATACCGATAGCAGATGCCATTGAGCTGCCCTAATAATTTGTGAAGTATAAGAAGTTTAGTAGATGTAAAAAGGTTAAGTTCATGGGGGAGCCCCCGTGTAAATGTTCTTGTGTACTTAATGACTACAGTCGGTTTTGTTTTTTGTGATGTAGTCACTCCATTCGGGGAAGCTTGTCCCTTTCGTTCCTTAGTTTTCCCTTGGCATAATTTTGTTTTTTATTCTTTCTTTCTCATACTTGCTGGTTCGTCCTGTAGGCTACAACCTTGGGAGCCTGAGGCGTGGCCCACGAGGCTCAGCTACTTGTAACCATAGGAAAGGGCAGGGTGCGATCGGTCGGAATGTTTTAAAGCAAAGTTCCGCAAGGCAAATTAAAGGAATGAACTACCCTTTTGTTTGGGTAAGAAGGAGTTTCACCATATGATAGTAAACGAAAAAGAGAGGTAGTAGTGTACCCTCATGGAGCCCCCGAGCGACCTGGGCTGAAAAGTGTTCGGGTCGGGGTGCTCTTATAGGAGCGAACGTTAAGTAAACAATGGTAAGACTCAAATTTAGGGGAAGAAAAAAATGACATAGCTGTTCCAAGCGTTCGGTGAGAATGTCGTCGTTGTCATCCTTCAGTCGGTAGCCGTCTGGTCAGATTACTTCAACCTTCAGTCGTCCGGATCCTTGCCCACTATGGCCCCTTTCTTGGCCGCTGCTTCTTAGCCTTTTCTGCCTTTGGTCCGCTGGCCTGTCGTAGAAGACGCTTGAGGAGCTCGCAGTCCTTGTAGAGGTGTTTGACGGGATAGGCGTGGTTGGTGCATGTAACACCTCGGGTGTTTAAATACTAAAATAGGCCATGTCATCATATGCATAGCACATCATTTATGTGTTAGTAAAATTTTTGATATGCATACACTAAAACAAGCTTACCTTTATGTTGTATGTGTTGAATTGTATTGTTTGAATCAAGTTCAAAGTTTTGTTTGGATTTGAATTTTCAAGAAAACCCTGATTTTCAGTATTTAAATCCTACCCTGAAAACCCATTTCAAAATCTAAGCATATTTTGGGGTTGAGTCTAAAAGCAAAAGTGTAGAGCTTATCAGGTTATACAAAGTTTGTTTTTGGAGTTTTCAAAGTTGTTATGAAAAATTTGAAGTAATTTGAAAAGACGAAATTCTTTAAATGTCCCCTATTTGAATTCAAAATTTCATTTCAAAATGTAGATCGAATTAGGGGGTGGTTATAAAAGCAAAGCTGTAGAACTTTGAATTTTGAGCAACTTTTGTTTTTGGAGATTTTTTAGTTGTTACTTAAATTTGGGAGTAATTTGAAGATTTTGGCGAATGGCAATTCTGTAAATATGGGGAACAGTAGCCACCGAAGCCATCTCATCGCCGGCGACCTTCTTCTCGGTTCCAGGCGCGCACGTGGCCGTCTTTGGCGTCGCGCTGGCGCGGAGAAGGCTCCTGCATGGCTTCCTTGTGCTTCTGAGCTACGCTATAAGGCCTTTGCCGTTGTCGTTCTTCGCCGTTTTCCTTCCTCTGTTTTCTCGACGCCACCGCCGCTGCTCCGTCGTGCGTTTGCCATCGCAGTAGTGCCTCCACCATCTTGGCAATGCTTGTTCTAGCTACACCTACTCCTTGCACACCTAGCCAACCTACTCTGGTCACTTGGTTTCACCGGGAATCGTCGCTCGCCATCTTTC
Organism: Miscanthus floridulus; assembly: GCF_019320115.1. Classification (NCBI taxonomy): domain Eukaryota; kingdom Viridiplantae; phylum Streptophyta; class Magnoliopsida; order Poales; family Poaceae; genus Miscanthus; species Miscanthus floridulus. The sequence continues at coordinate 129,105,730 of NC_089584.1, forward strand.
TTCTTCGTGGCCGGCAGTACCGCCATAGCAAGCGTGTCGCCGTGGCCGGAGCTCTCTGGTGAGCCTTTGCTCTTGCTCAGCAAAGCTCCAGCTTTGCCTTGATGCCGTGGTGCTTAATACCTTGTTGCTTGGTCATTTTGTCCATCACAGTCACCGGTTCACCGCCGTCGTCGTTGTCTGCGCCGTCGGGATCACTGTGAACGTCGACCAACGTCTCCGTTACTCCTCCGATCTTGCTCTTTGCTCTGTCGTGATCAGGGTGAGCTGCTGAACCTTCCCATGCTTTTGGTTTAAGATCAACCGGTCTTGTTTTGCCGGCATAGCGCCGCCGAGCCGCCGTGTCCACCATGGCCGGTGCCGAGCTCGGGTTGTGCAGTAATCGGTGTGATTTGTGCCACCAATAGATGTGCCTCGTCGTTGTGATCACGGTGGTACCTTGGCCGTCGCCGTTGATCTCATCGTCGGTGAGATTTCGCCGGTTAGAGCCGTCACCGCCGCGGTCAACGCGGGAGGTAGGAGATGACATATGGGGTCGGATTGTCAGTGACCGTGAGTTCAAAATGGAATTTTTTCTATTTTCAGAAATGGATGAATAGTATGAGTTTTTGTTATTTTTGTATAGATTTATTTAGAGCTCCAAAAATTATGAAAATTTTTGTGTGACCTCTCTGTGATGTATATTATTTAATAAAAATATGAAATATTATTTTTCAGTACTTTTTGAATATGAAAAAAATTGCTCAATTAATTAATAAATGAGTTTCCATGATTTTTCTAGGCTTAATTAATTATCCAAAAATTATGAAAATTATTTTGCCACTTATTTATCATGTGATGAACATTTACAAAAAATTTGAGTTCAATTGGAATAAGTTGATTTATTTCATAATTTTGAATTAAATAATTAATTCATAAAAGCAAATAGTAACCTTTAATGATTTAGGTTTTGTTTGAAATTTTGGATTGAGTGATGACCTTGGGTCATTAGTTGGTAATGATCCTTGGCAATGGAAGTAAGTGTTACAAAAAAGGTTTAGTTAGTTTGACTTGTAACTGTACCGCGAAGGAAAGTTGTATTCAAGTTGTTAATTTTGCATCCATCATCGAGCATCATGTTTTATATCACGCATCATGTTAAACATGGCATTGTTACTACGTGTAGTGAATGAAGGTGAACACGTGGTAGTTAATCAAGTTGCGGAGGAAGTTAATCCGTCTGTTGAGGTCGGGTCTGATAATTGTGGAACGTCGCAAGAATATGACTTTTCCGTGAATCAAGGCAAGCCCCGGATGCATTTTAAACCTACCTTGTGTTTTACAAATTCATATCACTTTTGTTATTAAATGTTGCATTAAGTGATTAGGAGTTGAATGGAAACCTAATTGGTGCATTACCAACCTTGTTTTTCCATATCAACCTAGTTACCTGCTTCAATTTGAGAATGCCTAATTATGCTTAGCCATGCTTAGACCGATAAAAGTCGGGTGATTACCTGTCACAATATGCATCTGAACATGTCAACACAGATGCTAAGAAAAAGAAATGGTTTATGTGAGGTCTGAATACCAAGCTACAAACAATGATGACTACCTGTACCAATGTTACTTATCATGAGGCAGTAAATATTGCAATTGCTTCTGAGGAAAAGTATCAGCAACATAAGGAGATCAAGAAGAAAAAGAGTGGGCAGTCTGGATCCTTTGGTGGAAATCAAAAGAGGCAAAAGATAATCTATCACCCAGTCAACCATTATCGTCCTCCTTATCGTCCGCCATAGTTCCAAGCCGTTCAACAATCAAATGTCCGTCCTGCCACAACTTACCAGAATCCACAATAGACCAATGCTCCTGGTGTCAATGCTCCAGCGTCTCAGGGTCAGAATTATCCATGTTACAATTGTGGAAGGTCCGGTCATTTCTCCAGGGAATGTTCGAATCCCAAATAGTATAATTCCAATTCTCAGAAGGCCCCTGCCAATCAACAACAGGGTCAAGCACAGAATAAGAACAACAATCAGAATGCTCAGAAGGGCAAAGGTGAAAGGAAGACAGGACAGGTATTCTATATTCAAGCTAGGGAAATTCTAGAAGGGGAGCCAGTGATGATGGGTATGTTTCCTGTCGCCGATCACCCTACTGTTATGCTTTTTGATTCTGGTGCATCTCATTCATTCATCAATAGAACCTTTGTCGTAAAGCATGAAATTCCAATTGGGGAAACAAAGGAAAATTTCTTTATATAGTCGCCCGGGGGACGTCTGTGTACTAAGGAAATGGTATACCAGGTACTCATAAACCTAGGTGGGCATATTTTTCCCACTACCATGATTATTCTCAAGGATCATGATATAGATGTAATCTTGGGAATGAATTGGATGTATCAGCATAAGGCTGTTATAGATGCTTTGAATAGGACTATAAGTGTGAGTTTGCCAGATAGTACTTCTCAACTTCTTATCCAACTTCCAACCTTAAGAAGATCAGTGGGCAAAGTTTGTGCAACTGCCGTCAAAGAGATTAGAGATATCCCGGTAGTGTGTGAATTTCTTGATGTGTTTCCTGAGGATTTACCCGGTCTACCACCTGATAGGGATGTTCAGTTTAACATAGAGTTAAAACCTGGAACAACTCCGATCTCTCAGAGAGCTTACAAGATGCCTCCCAAGGAATTAGCCAAGTTGAAGACTCAGTTGCAAGAGTTGGTTGATAAAGGGTTTATCCAACCTAGTTCATCACCTTGGGGATGTCCTGCAGTTTTTGTGAAAAAGAAAGATGAGACCCTGAGGTTATGTGTTGACTATCATCCGTTGAATGAAGTGACCATTAAGAATAAGTATCCCTTACCTCGGATAGACTTGCTTTTTTATCAACTGGCCGGAGCCAAAGTTTTCTCCAAGATTGATTTGAGGTCAGGCTATCACCAAATCAAGATTAAGCTTGAAGATATTCCCAAAACGACATTTACCACAAGATATGGATTATATGAATACTTGGTAATATCTTTTGGTTTGACAAATGTTCCAGCTCATTTCATGTATCTAATGAATTTAATATTCATGCCTGAGCTAGACAAATTTGTAGTGGTATTTATTGATGACATCCTAGTATATTCCAAGAGCAAGAAAGAACATGTGGAACATCTCCGAATTGTCCTGACCCGCTTGAGAGAACATCAACTATATGCCAAGTTCAGTAAATGTGACTTTTGGCTTAAGGAAGTACAGTTTTTTGGACATGTCTTATCAGCTGAAGGAGTTGCAGTGGATCTAAGCAAAGTTAAGGATGTGCTTGATTGGAAACCACCAACCACTGTTCATTAAGTTCGGAGTTTCCTAGGACTGGCAGGGTATTACCGTCGTTTTATTCCAGATTTCTCTAGAGTATCCAAGTCCATCACTGAGTTGTTGAAGAACCATGTCAAGTTTGTCTGGTCATCTGATTGTGAGAAGGCTTTCTAGACTTTGAAGAGACTGTTAACCACTGGACCAGTATTAGCCCAACCTGATATCGAGAAGTCATTTGACGTTTATTGTGATGCTTCAGGTATTGGTATTGGATGTGTATTAATGCAAGAAGGCCGAGTCATTGCCTATGCTTCCAGACAACTTAAGCAACATGAAGAGCACTATCCCACTCATGATCTAGAGTTAGCAGCAGTTGTCCATGCTTTGAAGATTTGGCGGCATTACCTGCTTGGTAATACGTGCCATATTTATACAGACCACAAGAGTTTAAAGTATATCTTTACTCAATCAGATTTGAATATGCGACAAAGAAGATGGTTAGAACTAATTAAAGATTATGACTTAGAGGTACATTATCACCCTGGTAAAGCAAATGTGGTTGCAGATGCCCTCAGTTGAAAAAGTCATTGCAATTGTGTGACAGTAAGAACAATGGGGTTGACTTTATGCCAAGAGATGGAAAATTTGAGTATAGAGGTAATTCAACAAGGTAGTTTGACCAACATAATTGTTGAAGCCACTATTCGAGACCAGATTATTGCTCCTCAGAAAGAAAACAAGGGTATAGCCCATATCAAAGAAAGAATCAAGAATGGGAAAGAGGAATGCTTCAAAGTAGATGATGAAGGTGTGTTATGGTTCAAGAATCGCTTAGTGGTACCAAAGGTTCCTAGGTTGCGACAGTCAATTCTTGAAGAGGCATATGCTACTAGGTTATCTATTCATCTGGGAAGTAATAAGATGTACCATGACTTGAAACAGAGATTTTGGTGGACCAAAATGAAGATAGAAATTGCCCGGTATATAGCAAAATGTGATACTTGTCAAAAGGTGAAAGCTATACATTTGAGGTCTGCTGGAGAGTTACAGCCATTACCTATTCCAGCTTGGAAGTGGGAGGATATTAGTATGGACTTTATTGTTGGTCTACCCAAGACATCAAAGGGCTTTGACTCAATATGGGTTATTGTAGATCGACTAACCAAGTCAGCACTTTTTCTTTCGGTCCAAAATACATATCCCACTATCCGATATGCCAAGATGTATCTAGATAGAATTGTGAGTTTACATGGGGTACCAAAGACCATAGTGTCAGATAGGGGTATGCAGTTTATCTCCAGCTTTTGGAAACACTTGCATGCTTCGTTGGGTACCAAACTCCTATATAGTACAGCTTATCATCCATAGACTAATGGTCAGACTAAAAGTGTCAATCAAGTACTTGAAGATATGTTAAGGTGTTGTGTCCTTAACTATTCCAAGAAGTGGGATGAATGTCTACCTTTGGCTGAGTTCTCATACAACAATAGTTATCAAGAGAGCATTAGAATGGCTCCGTTTGAAGCACTTTATGGTCGTAGATGCAGAACATCACTGAGTTGGTCTGAACCCGGGGAAAGAAGATTCTTTAGAGTTGCCCTCGTGAAAGAAATAGAAGACAAGGTTAGGCAGATACAAAGTAATTTGAAGATAGCTCAGTCCCGACAAAAGAGTTATGCAGATAAACGACGTAGACCTTTGGTGTTTAACAAGGGAGATTTTGTATATCTAAAGGTATCACCAATGAAGGGAGTTACTCATTTTGGTGTTAAAGGCAAGTTGGCACCTCGATATATTAGACCATTTCAAATTTTAGAGAGGTATAGAAAGGTGGCATATCACTTGAAATTACCAGAACATCTCTCAGTTGTACATGATGTGTTCCATGTTTCTCAATTAAAGAAGTGTCTCCGAGTGCCTGAGCAAAATGTTGAGGTTGAAGGAGTGGGACTTGAACCTGATTTGACATATTCTGAATATCCTATCCGAGTTCTAGATCAGAAAGATCGTGTTACTCGAAGGAGGACAATCAAGTTCTACAAGATATAATGGAATCAACATTCCAAAGAAGAAGCTACTTGGGAATCCGAAGATTACTTGTTAGAAAAATTTCCAGAGTTTCTTGCGTCGATATAGAATAATGTTAGTTTTGTTTTGTTGTTATGAATCATGTTTGTAAAGGAACCTCAACTATTTTATGGACAAGTTTTGGATGTTTTTGGACTGACACATTTCCTTTTCCATTACTTATCCTATAACTTTGAATCTCGGGGCGAGATTTCTTTTAGGGGGAAGGATTGTAACACCTCGGGTGTTTAAATACTAAAATATGCCATGTCATCATATGCATAGCACATCATTTATGTGTTAGTAAATTTTTTGATATGCATACACTAAAACAAGCTTACCTTTATGTTGTATGTGTTGAATTATATTGTTTGAATCAAGTTCAAAGTTTTGTTTGGATTTGAATTTTTAAGAAAACCCTAATTTTCAATATTTAAATTCTACCCTGAAAACCCATTTTAAAATCTAAGCATATTTTGGGGTTGAGTCTAAAAGCAAAAGTGTAGAGCTTGTCTGGTTATACAAAGTTTATTTTTGGAGTTTTCAAAGTTGTTATGAAAAATTTGAAGAAATTTGAAAAGGCAAAATTCTTTAAATGCCCCCTATTTGAATTCAAATTTTCATTTCAAAATGTAGACCGAATTAGGGGGTGGTTATAAAAGCAAAGTTGTAGAACTTTGAATTTTGAGCAATTTTTGTTTTTGGACATTTTTGAGTTGTTACTTAAATTTGGGAGTAATTTGAAGATTTTGGCGAATGGCGATTCTGTAAATATGGGGAACAGTAGCCACCGAAGCCATCTCATCGCCGGTGACCTTCTTCTCGGTTCCAGGCGCCCGCGTGGCCATCTTTGGCGTTGCGCTAGCATGGAGAAGGCTCCTGTGTGGCTTCCTTGTGCTTCTAAGCTACGCTATAAGGCCTTTGCCGTCGTCGTTCTTCGCCGTTTTCCTTCCTCTGTTTTCCCGACGCCACCGCCGCTGCTCCGTCGTGCGTTTGCCGTCGCCGTAGTGCCTCCACCATCTTGGCAAAGCTTGTTCTAGCTCTGCCTACTCCTTGCGCACCTAGCCAACCAACTCTGGTCACTTGGTTTCGCCGGGAATCGCCGCTCGTCGTCTTTCTTCTTCGCGGCCGGCAGTACCGCCGTAGCAAGCGCGTCGCCGTGGCCGGAGCTCTCTGGTGAGCCTTTGCTCTTGCTCAGCATAGCTCCAGCTTCGCCTTGATGCCGTGCTGCTTAATACCTTATTGCTTGGTCATTTTGTCCATCACAGTCACCGGTTCATCGCCGTCGTCGTTGTCTGCGCCGCCGGGATCACTGTGAACGTCGACCAACGTCTCCGTTACTCCTTCGGTCTTGCTCTTTGCTCTGTCGTGATCGGAGTGAGCCGTTGAACCTTCCCATGCTTTTGGTTTAAGATCTGCCAGTCTTGTTTTGCCGGCGTAGCACCGCCGAGCCGCCGTGTCCGCCATGGCCGGTGCCGAGCTCAGGTTGTGTAGTAATCGGTGCGATTTGTGCCACCAATCGATGTGCCTCGTCATTGTGATCACGGTGGTACCTTAGCCGTCGCCGTTGATCTCACCGTCGGCGAGATTTCGCCGGTTAGAGCTGTCACCACCGCGGTCAACGCGGGAGGTAGGAGATGACATGTGGGGTCGGATTGTCAGTGACCGTGAGTTCAAAATGGAATTTTTTCTATTTTCAGAAATGGATGAATAGTATGAGTTTTTGTTATTTTTGTATAGATTTATTTAGAGCTCCAAAAATTATGAAAATTTTTGTGTGACCTCTCTGTGATGTATATTATTTAATAAAAATATGAAATGTTATTTTTCAGTACTTTTTGAATGTGATAAAAATTGCTCAATTAATTAATAAATGGGTTTCCATGATTTTTCTAGGCTTAATTAATTATCCAAAAATTATGAAAATTGTTTTGCCACTTAGTTATCATGTGATGAACATTTACACAAAGTTTTAGCTCAATTGGAATAAGTTGATTTATTTCATAATTTTGAATTAAATAATTAATTCATAAAAGCAAATAGTAACGTTTAATGATTTAGGTTTTGTTTGAAATTTTGGATTGAGTGATGACCTTGGGTCATTAGTTGGTAATGATCCTTGGCAATGGAAGTAAGTGTTACGAAAAAGGTTTAGTTAGTTTGACTTGTAACTGTACCGCGAAGGAAAGTTGTATTCAAGTTGTTAATTTTGCATCCATCATCGAGCATCATGTTTTATATCACGCATCATGTTAAACATGGCATTGTTACTACGTGTAGTGAACGAAGGTGAACACGTGGTAGTTAATTAAGTTGCGGAGGAAGTTAATCCGTCTGTTGAGGTCGGGTCTGATAATTGTGGAATGTCGCAAGAATATGACTTTTCCGTGAATCAAGGCAAGCCCCGGATGCATTTTAAACATACCTTGTGTTTTACAAATTTATATCACTTTTGTTATTAAATGTTGCATTAAGTGATTAGGAGTTGAATGGAAACCTAATTGGTGCATTACCAACCTTGTTTTTCCATATCAACCTAGTTACCAGCTTCAATTTGAGAATGCCTAATTATGCTTAGCCATGCTTAGACCGATAAAAGTCGGGTGATTACCTATCACCTGTGAGTTTTAAATGAATCTTTGGTTATGTTTGGTTACTTATGTTATCATGTGATATGAGCTTGTGGAATAATAAATCTAGACCGGGCAGACTCGGTGTGTGAGAGCCACAAGGCATGGAGGTCTTGTGAGCGGGTTCCTTCCGCCTGTGTCGATTAAGAACCGTCCGTTGTTGAACTATGTGAGATGAGACTTTGTAGTACTAACCACATACTCCGGTAAGCCTTAACTTGGTGATTCTATTACAAGAATGGCTACTCGCGCACTGGGAGTGGAGAGATGGTGGGAATAGCGTGTACCCACATGGCAATGGGCTGGATTGGTGGAGTACTGTATTCTTGGGTGGCGCGGACCCATTCTTGTTTTAGGGGACCTGAGGGTAGGTTGGTATGTGTAGGTCAGGGACCTGCATATGTCGTGTGGTCTAGAATCCCTAGCTGGGTTTTAATCGGTTCGAATCATCGTTGCTCCTCGGTTATGGAGACTCAACTCTCTGTTCATCATCATAGTTAATAACTGGAACTCGAGTAAGGTTTGAGAAAGTGTTGGATATGAAGTTTCATGATCTCATTATGGATCATGTCAGCTTTGTATATGATCTCTTCGAAGATAAAAATGTTGATATAAAGATTTTTGTTAAAAAAGCTTTTACGCAAAAGAACTTTGACTATTACTAAAGCCATACCTTGAATCCCTGAGCCTGCATTCCTGAGTCTTCTCAGTTTTTATTCTGGTTAAGTCTTGTTGAGTACTTTTGTACTTAGGGTTCGTTGACCCTTGTTGCAGGTGAGGCTCATGAGCAGGTTTGTTTTGGACCATGCTGCATGACTATTGTTCAGGTTAATGACGATAAGTAAATGCGTGATCCTTGGGCTGGATACTTATTTTGTGTGTTTGTATAATGTACTAAGGCCACTCCACTACTACTATGGTTTGTAATAATTATCGAACTTAGTTTGTAAGGTTTGAAACAACTGGTTTGTAAACTAAGTTATCGTAAGACTTCCGCTATTTTACTCTGATGTAGATATTTGAATAAATATTGTAATACTGCAATGACTCTATAATAGGATCCTGCTCAGAAATCGTGGATGATTCGGGGTTCCCCGAGGACACCCGACAGTCTTCTTAAGTTACCATGAACATATACATAGTCATCAGAGGTCGTTGGACAGTGACAGGTGCATGTGGGTCCTATAATTTAGGAGGTTCTACCACAGTGCATGGGCTCTCCATGAGTTCATGGAAGTGGCCTAGAAGGTCCTGCTAGGGGTGTGAAAGGATCAAGATGCCCAAGAGGGGTGAATTGGGCTAATTCTAAATTTCTTTGCAATAATTAAACTCTACCGTTAGCCCAAATAACCCCTTGTGCCCAGAATGTGTTTCTATTGATCTAACGCACAAAAGTTTAGCACCCTAAGTTCTAATCCTACTCTATCATGGCAATTCTAGGAATGTAAATGACAAGAATTGAATTGCTCAACGTAAAGAGAAGTAGTAACGCGGCGATGTTTTGCCGAGGTAACAGAGAGTCGCCACTCCCCACTAGTCCTCATTGGAGCACCCCGCATAAGGGTGTAGCTCCCCCTTGATCCACGCAAGGATCAAGTGGTCTCTACAGGTTGATTCTTTGACACTCCGTCATGGTGAATCACCCACAACCGCTCACAACTTGAGTTGGGTCATCCACAAGCTCCGCCGGATGATCACCAAGCTCTCCAATCACCACCAAGCCGTCTAGGTGATGGCGATCACCAAGAGTAACAAGCACGAACTCTCACTTGACCACGACAAGCCTAATGAGAAGGTGGATGCACACTTTGCAACTCTTGATCTCACTAATGAGGGCTCTCTTTGGGATTCTCAAATCTCAATCACCTCACTAGGACCTTGCTCTTCTTGGCACTATCAAAGGTGTTTCTCAGCTATTGAAATAAGCAAAAGTACCTCCACACACGAATGGAAGAAGTATTTATAACATGGGCTGAAAAATGAACCATTATGTGCCTCTGCGGGGTGACCGGACCCTCCGGTCATGTTGACCGGACATGCTGGTCAGTTCACCCCGAACTCCAGTGTTTACAGTGTGACCGGACGCCTTCGGTCGTGATTTTCCCTCTCTAGAACCTTCCTGGAGTCGACTGGACGCTGGACCTTAGCGTCCGGTCACTTCACCTCTCAGCGTCCGATCACTTCCAGACGACTTCACCTTGATCAAATAAACTGACCGGACTCTGCGCCAGCATCCGGTCACACCAAAGCCAGTGTCCGGTCAGCATTTGACCCTCCATTCACTTCCAACTTTCGATCATACGTGAATGAAGTTTGCTCTAATGGATCTAAGGGCTTTTTAGGAGCTACCTAGTGCTAGGTTTAGCAAGTGTGCACCACACCTAACCCACTAGATTTATCTAGGTCAAGCTACCCATCCATACCCCCTTTAATAGTACAGCCAAAGGAAAAATAAAGTCCTAAACTACTCTAAGTGTCTCTTTGACTCCAATCGACACTTAGAACTAGTCCATCCTTAACCTTGTCGTCCATCCTTTAAAAACCGAAACAATTTCCATCGTAGGGGCATGACCACCATGATAGTCCAATCAATCTCCATTACCATGACCTAACTTAATTGCCTCTATAAAACACATTAGTTATAGTAATCATGTATTGTCATTAATCACCGAAACCCAACTAGGGGCCTAGATGCTTTCAATCTCCTCCTTTTTGGTGATTGATGACAATACTACCTCGAGTATGCGAAATAGTTGAGGTTTTTGACATGCTTGGTTCATATAAGTTTTTGACAATAAGAACAAGAGAGTTAGGCAAGCTTATATGACCCAAGCCAACATGATGTACTCAAAAGATATGAAAATAAGCATGAGTACAAGTAATAAAGCTCATTTGCATCAGAGTAAAACACGGAAGCAAAGCAAATGAGCATAGCACAAGTGATATGACATGTAAATAATTCAAAGTATAAAGCACACATGTCATATATCATGATCACGTAGATATCACTATCACATAAATATAGTTTGATGCATAAAAGTAAGCACACACATGCATAATAGTGTATCACACATAAAACTCCAAATGTAATAGATAGTCTAAGTAAACTAAGCTCCCCTAAGTCACTCCCCCTAAGACTAACATACTCGATCCCTCTTCCCCTTTGGCATCAAACACCAAAACCTAAGGGTCGGTCGGCGGGGCTGCAGCGGACGAGTCAGGCGCTGAAGTACGAGGAGCAAGCTAGAACTGAGTGCCATCATCATCTGACCCTGAGCTCTGAGCTGTCTAACCTTCTGTAGCTGGAAGCGATGCTGAAGCGGTTTGGGTCAGATCAACAACTGGAGCTACTATAGACTATGCAGGTATGACTGGAGCAGCTGGCTCTGATGATGCCACTACCGAAGGGAGCGTCTCTGTAGTCTCGGTAATAGGTGCAACTATAGAAGGACCTGGGACATGCAAATATGGTGGAGTAGGCCACCCTGTCAACTCACTAAAAGTCGCTCCAAGACTCCTGAAGACTGAAGTGTCTGGCACTAGTAGCGAGGAAGTCTGAGCCGGTGTGAAGCCCGTCTAGAGAGGTGTGAACTATGGGGCTAACACAGGTGAAGCAAACTACTGGGACACCTGCTCTATAGGTAAAGCAAACTATGCTAGTGGCTGTCCCTGACTCTGAAGCCCACTAGGCTATAACGCTAGAGTTATAGAAGTGGTGGCAGGTTGACCAGGCTAGGGTGAAGGCTGTGGCTGTGGAACCCCAAAAGTTATCACTACATGTTGCATAAATGCAAGGAGCTACTACTGCATGAGGAGCTGCTGCTAATGCATGGCCTACTGCTGCTGCTCTATGGCCTGCTGCTACCGCTAAAACTCATCCTGTCGAGCCTGGAACTGTGCAAAAGTAGCGACGGTCTCCAGAGCCTGGCGAGCCTAATCTCGCCTCATCCGCTCAAGTATGGCAAGTAGAGTAGGGTTAGTCTGCGGTGTAGAAGGAGTTGAACTAGAGCTACCAGCCTCATGATCATGTCATCGAGGAGGCATCTGAGGGATATCACGGTAGTCCTCATCTGAGCTATCACTGGGGTCACTCTCGACCATCCCCTCCTACTGAGCATCTAACTGCTCCTCCTCAATAGCTGCTATGCCCCTGATAGTATCATCCTGCTGGACTACAGTCTCTGGCACCTCTGGACGACGACGCGGCTAGCTAGGTGCACTCGGTGTACTATGGCGGATCATCTGAGTCGGGTTATATGTAGGGAACTCTATCGTAGCACCACTGTACTCAGCCAGCATCTTAGGCGGCCTCATTGTAACTGCCCTGTGAATAAGAAACATGATCCAGTGGGCATAGGGCAACTGTCGGTGGCCTCTGAACCCCTTAGCAATAGTATCCTCCATCTCTGATAGAAGGAGATCCCAAATATCAAACATTGTATGCTGCATCAGACAGTTCAGTAGCCATAACTGTATGCGAGTCAAGCCCTCATGATACCCCATCCTCAGAAGCAGTGTCCTCATAATGGCATCAATCACTCTAGCAGTAGGAATGAGATCACTGGGTGTCCTACTAGACCCCTCATCGAATGGCTCTATGAAGCAGTGGCGGACTAGATCAGTAGGGGGCACCATCCCACCATGAGGATGTCTGGGGGGTGCTGTCTATCCATAGCAAACCTCATGTAGCCGAACGGGCTGCTCCTGAAGCTTGAGTATCTCTCTAACCCTAGTGCTTGTCAGCCTATAATCTCTGCCACTGAATGTAAAGTGTATGAATCTATGCTGTGGGTCAATCGAGAGAGAAGCATAGAACTGATGGACCCAAGATAGAACATATAAGCATGTCCGTCCAAGTAAATCTATTAGCCCTGGTAGGTAAGATATGTAGGGGCGAATGGCTCTCCAGCTGCTGCAACAATAGACTCTATGTTGCACACCCTTTGAGATCTAAAAACAGCTCCACTATTAACATATGCATTATAGAAGTCATCCTGCAGTGGTGTGTAGAAGCCCTCTGATGCATGCTCATCTCGCCTCGACAGAAACCACTGCTCAAAATCCACAAATCTAAGCTGCTGCACCTGCTTGGCCGTGGTGGCCCTCAGATCTAGATGAGTCACTAGAGGCTGACCCTGTGGTTTGGGCGGTGAACAAGAACCCCTCCGCTATGTAACTGCCCTTGGTGTGACTGGAGCATAGGTACAACTAGAGCGACAAAGCTGTGGCTGAGGTGCCTGCTCTGTCTCCTTGGCCTGCTGTCCCTCCTGAGTATGCGCTGCTGCCTATGGCTCCTGCTATGACTCCCCCTGAGGCTGACTCTCATCCAAGACAACTCGCCGTCCCGCAACCATGATAGTCCCAGCTGGACCACCATGACGGCGCTCAACCTGCTCTAGTGTGGCCCTTGTAGATGGAGAGAGCTGATCTGCAATAACAACACCACTGCGAGCACCTCCTCTCTTGGCACGCTCTGCGGTCTCTACAACTGCGGCTGCTCTAGCTATGTCTGCATCTGGATACTTTCACTTCTTTATTGCAAGTTTCTTCATCGCCTTGCCTTTTGGATCTGTAGGCAAGCGAGGCAGGTGTCTCGGATCCTCATCACCGAGACCACCTCCAACATTCTTGACGCGAACCATCGGTTGGATCTAAAAAGAACAACTGCCGTTGACAAGAAACAATTGTCAACTATCACTTCCGAGGCTTAGCCTCGATCCGTACTTGCGAGCTTGGCCACGAGTTGACTGACAACTGCAAATAGGATCTCAACGGCACCGACTCGCTGCACGATAGAATAGAGGATATAAAGATAATCTTAATTATTCATCTAGAGATACGAAACCCTAAGAAAGCAAGCCATTAGGAACAAAATTGAATCGAGGGCTTGCTACCTGACGAACCGGTGATCTAAAGAGATGAGAAGCGACACGCGGGGAACCACCGAATTGGCTAGGGTTAGGGTTCCGGCTCAACGAAAATTGGTGACCGAGATGATGTGGAGGCAGTGGCTTAGGGCACGAGCTCGGCGGCGTGCTGGCACAGCGTGGGCGCGATGGCGCAGGCAGGGTGGCGTGCGGGTGGCTCTAGTGCAGCGCGGGCGAGGCGCGGCGGCTCTGGCGGAGGAGATGCGGGGAGGGTGGCGTGGCGGTGGCTCGGGCGTGATGCAGCGTGAGCGGTGCCGCACGGAGGCACGGAGGCACGATGGGCGGTGGCGCACGGCGCGGAGGCGCAACGGGCGGTGCAGGGAGCGGCGGTGCGGGCTACGGTGGCCGGCGGCGTGGGAGCGAGGTGGCAATGTCGGCGGGATAGGTCAACGTGCATGGGTGGCTTGCGGTTATAAAGCGGTCCCCCGACGTGACAGAGAAGGAAACATGAAAGAGATTGAATCCCGCATGTTTTCAACTGACCGGACACTCTGGTGGCAGCGACCGGACGCTGCCACCCAACATCCAGTCGATTCCAAAGAGGTCCAAATCCCCTGGAATCTTGACCGGACACGTCCGGTGGACACCGACCGGACACAGCCAGAGTTCGGTGCAAGCTGTCTCCTTCGTCTTCGATCGACCGGACGCAGAGCCACCATCTAACCAAACGCTAGGAGAACACGGTTTTAGCGTTCGATCACTCCTTCACAGTAGGTTCACCTCCTGTGAACTGACTGGACGCTGGACATCAGAGTCCGGTACAGCGTCCGATCACTCCTTTTCCAGCGAATCTTCAAAGTCCTTCATGCTGTCTGTTCCCAATCAAGTCCCAACTCTAATAAGATCCAAATAAACACCAATTGGGACTGATGTGAGTGACCTCTCTCAAACCCTCATGTTTTTCAAAAATATTTTGCCTTAGGCTATTATTCTTTTTATGAAAATAGGCAATAAGAGGGCAATTGAAGATAAACGATAAAACAACATTCATGCATATGCAATGCAATACTTGAAGATAAATCTAGTTGCTTGTCAAGTTTGATCCAAGGTTAAGCTTCTTCACACGCTTTACGGCGGTTATCTTAACCATGTTAGACAAACCCTATATGCATTACCAAAAATTAAACATGTTGTATATTATAATGCAATGCAAAGGACAACACAAGCTCATTTTTAGTGAAGTTACTAAAATCAAGAACTTGAGCTCATTCCGCAATCGATAAAAAGTTGCCTCATCTAGCGGTTTAGTGAAGATATCCTCCAATTGATCCTCGGTGCTTACACCTTCTAACGATATATCATTTTTAGCAACATGATCTCTAAGAAAGTGATGGCGGATATCTATGTGCTTGGTGCAAGAGTGTTGAACCGGATTATTTGTAAATTTTACCGCACTTTTATTGTCGCACAAAAGAGGTACTTTTCCTAGGACTACACCATAGTCTAGCAAAGTTTGTTTCATGTAAAGTATTTATGCACAACAAGCACCCACGGCAATGTATTCCGCTTTGGCGGTGGACAAAGCCACACTATTTTGCTTCTTGGAGGACCAAGACACAAGTGATCTACCAAGCAAATGACATCCTCTGGATGTGCTTTTTCTATCAACTTTGCAACCGGCATAATCCGAATTGGAATAGCCAATTAATTCAAATCTAACTCCTTTGGGATACCAAAGGCCAATGCTTGGTGTGTGCTTAAGATACCTAAGGATTCTTTTTACGACAATTAAATGAGCTTCCTTAGGATTGGCTTAAAATCTTGCACACATACACACACTAAACATGATGTCGGGCCTAGATGCGGTTAAATATAACAAGCTACCAATCATAGAGTGGTAGATAGTTTGATCAACCATGTTACCTCCCTCATCTAGGTCAAGATGTTCATTAGTTGGCATTGGTGTCTTGATTGGCTTATATTCATCCATCTTGAATCTCTTGAGAAGATTATTTGTATATTTCTCTTGGGAGATGAAAATCCATTCTCTTATTTGTTTGACTTGAAAACCAAGAAAAAATATAAGCTCTCCAATCATTGACATATCGAACTCCTTTGACATCAATTCACCAAACTCTTTGCAAGAATCTTCATTTGATGATCCAAAGATAATATCATCAACATACACTTGACAAATGAAGATGTGCCCATCAAGCTTCTTGGTGAATAGTGTGGTGTCGACCTTCCCGATGGTGAAGCCCTTCTCAATGAGGAAGTCCCGAAGGCGCTCATACCAAGCTCTTGGGGCTTGCTTAAGCCCATATAATACCTTGGACAACCTATAAACATGATTAGGATATCTAGGATCTTCAAACTTAGGAGGTTGATCAACATAGACTAGTTTATTAATAAAGCCATTTAAAAATGCACTTTTCACATCCATTTGATATAGTTTTATTTCATGATGTGATGCATATGCAAGGAGGATACGAATGGCTTCTAGTCTTGCAACCGGTGCAAAGGTCTCTCCAAAATCTAATCCTTCAACCTGAGAGAACCCCTTTGCAACTAGCCTTGCCTTGTTCCTCACAACTATGTCTTGATCATCTTGCTTGTTGCGGAATACCCACTTTGTTCCAATGACTTTTGCTCATTTTGGCCGCTCTTCAAGAGTTCAAACTTCATTACGGGTGAAGTTGTTCAACTCTTCGTGCATGACATTTATCCAATCCAGATCTTGAAGAGTTTCTTCTATCTTGGTAGGCTCATAGCAAGAGACAAAAGAGTGATGAGCAATAAATGAAGCAAGTTTTTATGAGCGAGTCATTATACCCTTTGATGGACTCACTATGATGAGATCTTGTGGATGATCTTGTAGTAGAGGTATATTTCTTCTATGGACCACTTGAGGAGGAGGTATTGGAGCAGCAACATCTTGTGCTTGTATCACCATTTGATCATGGGAGACATGGGTGTCTTCATTTTCTACTCTCCCATCTTTATCATCATCTTGTGGCACACTTGATGAAGAAGGTGGATCAATCAATTGTACATCATCTTCATCATCTTTAGGCTTGATGTCTCCAACCAGAATGTTCTTCATAGCCTCCCTCAATGGTTCATCACCTACATCATCAAGATTCTCATGCGCTCCTTGGGAGCCGTTAGATTCATCAAATTCCACATCATATATTTCTTCAACCAAGCCGGTGGCATGATTAAACACTCTATATGCTTTGGACTTTGATGAGTAACCAATAAGAAAACCAATATCACAACGTCTTTGAAACTTCCCTAGGTGTTGCCGCTTCTTGTAGATGTAGCATTTGCAACCAAACACCCTAAAGAAAGAGACGTCCGGCTTCTTCCCATTGAGCAACTCATAAGGTGTCTTGCTAAGGAACTTTTGCATCTTCAAAGGTGAAGTCCACTAGATATAGGTTGTTGTATCTAAATCCTTTGAATATCACTTGATCATCATCCTTCTTAGATCCTTCTTAGATACAACAACTTCCTTCTTGGTGAACAAGCATTGGAAGCCAAGATCACATAATTGTCCAATGAATAGCAAGTTGAAGCTCAATGAAGCAACATATAGCACATTTGAGATAGAATGATCATTTGGTATTGCCACTTTACCCAATCCTTTAACCTTGCCCTTTGAGTTATCTCCAAATGTGATTCTTTCTTGTCCATCTACTTCTTTATCTAGTGAGGTGAATATACGAGGATCACCAGTCATATGTTGTGTGCAACCACTATCAATAACCCAATGACTTCCACTGGTCTTGTAGTTCACCTACACACAAGAGATCAAGCTTTAGAAACCCAAACTTGTTGAGGACCCTTCACCTTCTCAACAAGTGACTTAGCAACCCAAATTTTCTTAGGCCTATTCTTGTTGGGAGGTTCTAAGAACATGACTTTCATCTTTCCACTAGAATCCTTTCTAAGCATGTAGTAAGCATTGAAGGCAAAAGGTCTAACATGCTTGGGCAAGGGTTGTGGTGGTGGAGTTTGGCACTCATGAGCAAAGTGGCCTTCTTGTCCCCACTCAAAACACTTCTTTGGCTTTGGCTTTTGTTGTTGTTGAGCTTGAGCCTTCTTCTCTTTGTTTGCCATATACCCAATGCCACTTCTATCCATCTTCATGACGGTGTTCATTAGTAGCTCACTTTGAAGATACTTGCCTCTAGTGAACTTGCTCAATCCAATCTTGAGATGCTCCTTTTCCAACTTGAGCTTCTTGTTCTCTTCCTCAAGAGCATCAT
This sequence comes from Miscanthus floridulus, assembly GCF_019320115.1. Taxonomy (NCBI): domain Eukaryota; kingdom Viridiplantae; phylum Streptophyta; class Magnoliopsida; order Poales; family Poaceae; genus Miscanthus; species Miscanthus floridulus. Next base: position 129,123,849 of record NC_089584.1, read on the forward strand.
TGTTTTTCTCTTCCTTGAGCTTCTTGTTTTCTTCTTTGAGCTTCTCATTCTCAAGCATCAACTCACCATCATGATTAAGAGTTTCTAGCACAATGGTGTTGTGACTTTTGATCTCTTCAAGATCTTTCTTGAGCTTTTCATTGTCATTCTTGAGCTTGACAAACTCATCATAATCATCGGCCTCAACCACTTGCTTGCCCTTGCTACTAAAACTTTGCTCAATGATCTCAATGATCAAATCATCACATGATATAGCTATATCAATCTTAACAATATTGTTAGTAGCATCATGTGGCTCATTGGATAAATATTCTTGAGCAATAACAAGATTATCATGATTAATCTTAAGAGTAGTATATTCATCCTTTAGCATATTATGGCTAGTGATGAGCTCTTTATGCATTCTCTCAAGTTTATCATGTTTATCTTTAAGCTCTTTCTTAGAAGATTTGAGCTCCTTGAGTTAGATGACATAGCTTCATTTGCTTCTCTAAGCTCAACACTAGCCTTTTCGGCTATATCACACTTAGCTAAAAGAGAATCATTTTTAGCTTCTAGCTTGTCATTCTTAGCTCTAGTCTTTATAATGATCTTGGAGTATTTATTTAGCAATTTAATAAGATCATCATAAGAAGACGATTCATATTTATCATCATCACTATCGCTATCATCATTACTAGCATGTTCATCACCACTACTCTCATCATCATTTGATACCTTGCATTCACCCTTGGCCATAAGGCATAGGTGTGTTGAGGATGATGGCGATGGTGGCGGTGAAGATGATGAAGAGTCAATAACAATGGCGGCCACCTTCTCGTTGTCACTATCACCATCGGATGAGCCACTAGATGATTCAATGTCCGTGAGCCAATCACCGACGATGTATGCCTTTCCACTCTTCTTCTTCTTGTGGAAGTCCTTCTTCTTACCATCTCTCTTCTTGTATGGCTTGTCTTTCTTCTTCTCATCTTCATCACTTGAGTCATCTTTCTTGCCCTTGTTCTTGTTCTTGAACTTGTCTTTCTTGGGCTTTGTGCATTGGTGAGCTAGATGACCAAGTTCTTCACAATTGTAGCAATCCATCTCGGGGATTGGCTTCCTTCAAGAGCTAGTGAAGAACTTCTTCTTGCCATCAAACTTGATGCCACTCTTGTTGAGCTTCTTTAGCATCTTGACGGTTTTTCTCACCATGAGAGCAAGGCTTGCATCATCAACTTCATCATCACTTGAGCTCTCATACTCAAGCCTTGCCTTACCCTTCTCTTGACTAGCTTTGAATGCTAAGTTCTTTTCTTTCTTCTTGTTAGAGGATGAGCTATCTTGAGGTGTGATGTGCATGTACATCTCATGAGCATTGATCTTTCCTAAGATTTATGTCGGTGTAGCGGTAGAAAGATCACCTTGATGAAGCACGGCCACAATGTGCCCATATTTGTCAATGGGGAGGACACTCAAGATCTTTCTTACAACATCGGATGGTTGCATTTGAGTTAGTCTAAGCCCATTGACTTCCTCTACAAGAACATTCAAACGTGAATACATTTCATTAGCACATTCTTTAGGAAGCATTTCAAAAGAGTTAAGCTTTTTCATGATAAGATGATAGCGTTCCTCACGCTCACTCTTTGTTCCCTCATGGAGCGTACAAACGTCCAACCATAGTGCATGGACGTCTTTGTGGTTTCTCACCCGGTTGAACACATCTTTACAAAGGCCTCTAAATATGGTGTTTCGAGCCTTTGCATTCCATTTCTCGTAATTCACCTCATCGCCTTGTAGGTTAGTAGCATCCCAAGGTTTTGGGAAGCCTTATGAGGCGGCTCTAAGTATTCCAACATCTAGAGCTTCTAAGTATGCCTCCATGCGAATTTTCCAATATGGAAAATCGTTCCCCTCAAAGATAGGAGGAGGTCCATCCCCGTGAGACATCTTTCTCTAGGCGGTTAAGCCTAAATACGTGAGCATGAGACTCTGATACCAATTAAAAGGATCAAGATGCCCAAGAGGGGGGGGTGAATTGGGCTAATTCTAAATTTCTTTGCAATAATTAAACTCTACGGTTAGTCCAATTAACCCCTTGTACCTAGAAAGTGTTTCTATTGATCTAACGCACAAAAGTTTAGCACCCTAAGTTCCAATCCTACTCTAGCATGGCAATTCTAGAAATGTAAATGTCAAGAATTGAATTGCTCAAAGTAAATGCTCAAAGTAAAGAGAGAAGGAGGAACACGGTGATGTTTTGCCGAGGTATCAGAGAGTTGCCACTCCCCACTAGTCCTCGTTGGAGCACCCATGCAAGGGTGTAGCTCCCCCTTGATCCGCGCAAGGATCAAGTGCTCTCTATGGGTTGATTCTTTGATACTCCGTCGCGATGAATCACCCACAACCGCTCACAACTTAAGTTAGGTCATCCACAAGCTCCGCCGGATGATCACCAAGCTCTCCAATCACCACCAAGCCATCTAGGTGATGGCGATCACCAAGAGTAACAAGCACGAACTCTCACTTGACCACGACAAGCCTAATGAGAAGGGTGGATGCACACTTTGCTACTCTTGATCTCACTAATGAGGGCTCTCTTTGGGATTCTCAAATCTCAATCACCTCACTAGGACCTTGCTCTTCTTGGCACTCTCAAAGGTGTTTTTCAGCTGTTGAAATAAGGAAAAGTACCCCCACACACGAATGGAGGAAGTATTTATAACATAGGCTAAAAAACGAACCGTTATGTGCCTCTACGGGGTGACCGGACGCTCCGGTCATGTTGACCGAATGCGCCGGTCAGTTCACCCCAAACTCCAGTGTTTACAGAGTGACCGGACACTGGCCAGCGTCCGATCAGCACTAACCGGACACGTCCGGTCATGATTTTCCCTCTCTGAAACCTTACTGGAGTCGACCAGACGCTGGACCTCAGCGTCCGATCACTTCACCTCTCAATGTCCGGTCACTTCCAGATGACTTCACCTTGATCAAATGAACTAACCAGACTCTGCGCCAGCGTTCGGTCACACCGAAGCCAGCGTTCGGTCAGCATTTGTCCCTCCATTCACTTTCAACTTTTGATCATACGTGAATGAAATTTGCTCCAATGGATCTAAGGGCTTTTTAGGAGCTACCTAGTGCTAGGTTTAGCAATTGTGCACCACACCTAACCCACTAGACTTATCTAGGTGAAGCTACCCGTCCATACCCCCTTAATAGTACGGCCAAAGGAAAAATAAAGTCCTAAACTACTCTAAGTGTCTCTTCGACTCCAATCGACACTTAGAACTAGTCCATCCTTAACGTTGTCGTCCATCCTTTGAAAACCGAAACGATTTCCATCGTAGGGGCATGACCACCATGATAGCCCAATCGATCTCCATTACCATGACCTAACTTAATTGCCTCTGCAAAACATACGTTAGTCATAGTAATCATGTATTGTCATTAATCACCGAAACCCAACTAGGGGCCTAGATGCTTTCATGGTGCTTATCCGTGTGATCAGCCGTGGTGACCGACGCGGAGTTGGCCGGTCGGCGGCGATCTTTTCTGTTCTTTTTCCCCTTCTATGTGGAGGGGTCCTCGTTCTGATCCTGGTGCTTGGCCTTGCCTTTGCCTCGGCCTCCGTTGGAGCACAACAGGAGCAGTGCTCGCTGAAGGCGTTGGACAAAGGTCCATGATCCCGAGCCATTAGGGCTGGGACTCCGATCGCTGCTGCGTGCGTATCGGTTTGGCTCGAGCCACGCGTAGACAGGCGGTCGGTGCGAAGCGGTCGTCAAGTCAAGATGAGGCGTAGGTGCGACCTAGTGTGCTGCACTCGGCGGTTGTAGCGGTGAGCAGATGGAGCGACTCGTCTGCTGCGTCCCCATTCCCCTGGTGGGGAGTGAGGCCATGAGTAAATGTCGCGATACGGAGCTCTCCGCTTGTTGAACAGCAGCGGTCTCCACTAGTGCCTAGAGGTTGTGGTGGATCGCCTGTTCCTGAGGATCGTTCGGCTCGGGCAGGCCACATAGAAGCATTGCCGCAGCAGCGATGTTCTGATTGGCCTGAGCGAAGTGTGGGGGATCGTTCTCCCTGTCCATGGTGTTGCGCTAGACCCAACGGTCATGACCTCGGGCGCCACTCATCCGTCTATGCGCACGGGGCGTAGTGTGGTGCGCCGAGCGCGCTGGCGCAGTTGGTGGCTGGTGCAGCCACTGTTGTCGTAGTTCCTCGCCATGCTCCCATGTGAGCTCGGGGGTCTTCACATGAGGGTCCAAAGGGGTGTGAGTCTACAAGGACTCCATTACCATCGGTGGCTGTTCTACAGCGTCCGCCATAGCGCACTCCCGGGATGGACAGTGGTAGGTGCCACGTCGCCGATGCTGGAGCCGTCACTCTCAACGTCGTCATCCATGAGGTCGAGGAAACAGGTGGGAGCATAGCTCACCATCCCCACGAATACGAACATGATAGGGGGTGGCGTCTGCATTCTTCGGAGCCCCCGAGCATATGCGTCCATGGGAGACATGAGGCCATAGGGGAACCAGTCGTATGGCGGTCGCGGCGGGGACAACGGGGTCCCCTCGGATAATCGACGGAAGATAGAGAATTGTAAGTAAATAACATTATGCACGTTACTCAAAGCAGGATTTGAGCAGAGAGTCTGCTCGGAATGAAGCGTAGATGCCGCGTCGTTGATGTTGTGCGTCCCGGAGCCAATGGAGGGCGCCCCTTCGATGGGCGCGGGAACGAGTGCCTCTTCGCGGAGGTGTAGTATGACGAGCCAGTCGGCGACGAAGTCAAAGCTTCCAAAGAGGAAGGCCTAGGATGGCTTGAAGACGGGTGGAACCCACATCCCAACAGGTGGGAGCGCGGGAAACTCCAGTGAGCCAAAACAAATCGTATCGTTAGAGCCCGCCATGGCGAAGGTGGCGAAAAAGTGGGCCATCCGATGACCAAAAAGTGTTGACCGTACAACGTCTTCCCCACGGACGCCGCCAACTGTCGGTGCAGAAAGTGACCAACAAGTAAATATTTATAGTTTACATTGTGATCGGATGTGGCCTAACACTCAATGACACAGGGTTTATACTAGTTCAGGAAACGTGCCCTACGTCCAGTTTGAGTCGGTCGGTGACTTTATTCCTGAGCCCAGGTGCTCGAAGTTTGCAGTGGGGTTATAAACGAGAAGGAGAAAGATGGGGGTACAAGAGGTCCGATCGGAAGGGCCGAGAGCGACAGGAGCTCCGCTATGAGCTAAGTGTTCAAGTGTGTGCTTGAGGTTCGAACCTGGCGGTTCTGTGGTTGTGAGCTAGTGAGCTTGATCAATCTAATGAATCTGGAATGACTTGAATGTTGGGAGAGTGCGCATCCCCTTTTATAGATGAAGGGGATGGCCTTACATGTGAGAGGGAGAGAGTATGTATGCTTCTAAGCCTTGTTGCCTATGCCGGCGGGTACAGGATGATGGTAGACGCCCACAACACTGTTGGATGTCGGATGTATGTGGGAGGTTCTATCGTTTTGTTCGGGTATGGCAGATGTCGGTACCTGCTATACTGTCGATGCCCAGAGGCATGTGAGGAGTTTCACCATGTTCATTCGGTACGGTAAATACCGGCGCCCACAACACTGTCGATGCCCAGAGACACGTGGGGGAGCCTTACCGTATGGGAGTTAATGGCGCCCACAATACTGTAGGGAAAATATCGGCGCCTACAACACTGTTTTGTGTCAGGGAGGTTGCAGAGTACTTTTTCTGCAGGTGTATAGGGTACAGTCCCCAGTATCGTGGTTTGACTTGTGCGCTCTGTCTTGCTTTCTTCGTTTGTTCCCCGGCCCTTTCCGAGCGGACGTCCCTGGTCGGTTGGTCCCAGTCGGTTCTGATCGCGCCAGTCGGAGACGAGCAGTGAGCAAGGTTTTTGTGTACCTCGGTCGGAGACGTGGGGTCGGAGTCGTAAGTAATGTTTTGGCCAGGCATTCCGATCGGAGAGGCCGTCCGGAGGCGGGTTGAAGACCGAAGTGAGCCCTCCGATCGGAGAGGTGGGCCGAAGTCGGAAAACGGGTGTCGCTCCTCCTCGGTCAGACCTTCCGGTTGGTGATTGGATCGCCCTTTTGGCCTGCTATTTAGATATTTGGGCCGGTCCATGAGTTGCGCGCTGTCTGTTTGGGCCGAACCCTTGTTTGAGAAGCCGGTCCATGAGTGACTCCGGGTTTATGAACCCGACATATATATTTGCTGTAGCACCACATTGTTAAATCATAGACTAATTTGGCTTAAAAGATTCGTCTCGCAAATTAGTCGCAAATGATACAATTAATTTTGTAATTAATCTATATTTAATACTCTATGTATATATTCAAACATTCGATGGGACGAAGACTAAAATTTAGAAAGAGTAACCAAACACACGTTAAAGCGTGACGGGCCGGACACGGTCCGCCTCGGCAGTCGGCAGGCCGGGCGTCGCGTCGCCGGGATCACATCGCCGGCACTGCCCCGCCGTACCCGGTCTTTTTTTCTATAGAAAAATCACTTTCTTGTTTTGTTTTTCTGAATATATAAAGGGAATATCACGGGAGGAGGGCGGACATCTCGCGGACCGGGAGAACACGAGGCGCAGGCGACGCCTTGCCATTTTGCGTGGTACTGTCCGTGCCTGGCGGTGTCTCCCTCTGCCCCTACCACTCTACCGCGCACAGCCTCGTCCTCTTTTGGTCTTTTTTTTTTGTTTGTTCAATTGTGGCCATGTTCGCTGGAATTTATCAGCCTGATTTATTAGCTATAGTATAGTATTTTTCTCTCACAATAAATCGACAACCATGCTTTTCAGTCTTTTTAGCGAAGCTAACAGGGTGTCATTTGCAGTGCAACGACGACACTGACGGCGGCCGGTCACCTCCGTCGCCCATGCAATGTGCCGCGTGTTTTTTTTTTGGCGGACGTGGGCATGCAGCCCCCGCGGCTGCATGGAGATGTGCTTCCTGTCGGTCGTAGACACGTGACAGGGACTCAGGGAGCCTCACGAAGTCACCGTATTCGACCGTGGCCACAGCTCCTATCCCGACATTAGTTCTTTGCCATAAAGCGTTTGGGGCTCTCTAGTAGGATGCCGCCTCCATCAACATCAGCCATGACGTACGATAAAATATTCAACGGTGATCCCGCTCATATACAGACGTTGCGTGAGTTGTTTCCTCCGGTGGGCAACGTAGGCGTGCGCAAACGGCGTCGCCGTCTGGCTACTAGGGCATAGACCTCCTTGCCAGTGCCACAAATTTAGGTCGAACTATGTTCATTGTAATACCTAGCTTACAATACATTAGAGAGGATCTGAGCTTTCATGTAATTCTTTACTGACCTCCTAGGACGTTCGAAGGCATGTTGTACTAAACTTTTCCTCTGCCTTAGTATAAAAACGCCATATTCGAACGTACTGCTAAACACGACACTGCCGCAGTGCAGGCTGGTTTTCCTGTCGTGGGCTCGTGGCTAGGGGCACCGGACCGGACTGCGTGTGTACTCGACGTCCACGATCGATCGATTGTGCAATCAACAGGCCAAGTGTCGTAGGAGTACAATGTACGTTTGGACGGTAACCTAGCTGGTGCGTCGTTCACGGTGGAAGGATGGAGATGGTCTGGCCGTCTGGGCAAGGCTGCAGTGAATCAGTGTACCTTTTGTTTGGGCACCAGTACACGTGTGCCGACCGGAGCGGACCATACCATGAACGGCACTGTAGTCCCGTGTATCAAGCTGACCTTGCCGCGTCGTATCATGCCTCCATAGCCCTGACCCTGGAACATCTTCTCAGAAGAGCAATAGGGTCGTGGAACGGGACGCGGGATGGTCTTGAGTCAGGATCGTGGACTGTTTGCTGGTCTAGTAGTTCTCTCAAGGTCCAGGGCCGCAAACCAAGCGCCTTTGTGGATCGACGTACACACGTACTCTACGGCCTACGGCTCTAGTAGTACTACTGTTTCTCTTCGACAGCCCACTCCATGGACATGGAGTGCTGTTCCAGTATGGCATCAAACACTGACCGGGACATGGACTCTGTTGCAGTGCTATTCCATGCACGACAGCATCGACAAGAAATAAGGCTGCAGGGCCGGAGATTGCCCACCGAGAGATTAGACATGCAGACATCCGATGACACGAGTGTTGTCATGTATTGATGCATGCATGCACGCACGCACGTACAACCGTATACAAAATATACCTCGCAGTAGGGTTCTACGAGATTAAACTGATGGCAGAGGTGGCTAATTCACTTATACTCCAACACTCCCTCTCACGTGGAGGCTATTTCGACCTCAGGTGGGAATATGAGCGGGCAATAATTATTTGAGTTGTATATACTGATTAGTTCAACCTAAAAGTTTATGATGGGAAGAGACGAGCAATTCACTTATACTCCAACGTCTACAAGCCCGTCCATCTTTATACGCATCACCCGATTGGATTCTAGTAATTCAGAGCCACTCCGCAGCAAAAACCTTAGGCGGCAACGCCGACGGTTGCGCCGGCGGCGAGCCTGGACGAGCCGTAGAGGGCCTCCTCGAACCGGATGATCTCGTTCTTGGACCCGTAGGCCACCTGGGTCCGCTCGTCGAGCTCGTTGATCACCTTGTCCAGCACCGACTGCTTGCCGTCGCTGCTGTGCCCGCCGGCCTTCTCCATCAAGAAGCCCAGAGGCGCCACCTCGAAGAGGAGCCGCAGCTTGGCCTTCGCCGTTGGGGACGTCACGTTGGTGAAGATGCCCTTCTCCTTCACTATGATCTGCGTCATCGATCACAGGCATCATCAAGCATGCTGGTGGTCACGCAAGTTCTGTATACTGAAAGTAGTATCGGAAAAGACCTAAAGCGAGGTTGGGTCACTGTGGGGAATTTTGCTGTGTTGCTTGGCGTGGTCTTGCTTAAAGCAGACGCTGGTACAGCTCAATAGTCACTAGCATGGGCTTGCAGTAACACTACAGTCCGAGACATCTACTGGCAACACCAAACCAAATTGTTGTTCTCAAAAGTTTGCCTTGCCCTCTCTGAAAATTTGTCTGTTTGGTGCATGGTGTAGAATTGACATGACAGGTTAATCATGGCACTGTTCAGTTTTTGAATATGTACTCCTGAGCTACTGCCATGGCATTTCAGATTACCATACAAGTGATAGTGATCCAAGTTAATTAATGGGTTTTGAGGTGTCGGAATTTTTGCGTGTGGTTTTGTAAGGGTGTGAATTTGAGTTGCAGCAGCTAAAGATTCTGTGATAGTACCTGGTTGACATCGGGAACCATTCCTCCAGTGTAGCGCAATGTGTACTTCTCCTTGACGTAGTAGTTGATGAGCTGAGGATACATATATTACATAGCACCGATTAGGCACAGAAGGTCGTAGCAGATACCTAAAAAAAATGCTAACAGAGTAGCTAGTAATGGGGTACCTTGTCGTACTCAGGGTTATCGAATGTTGCCCTCAAGTTACCAGGAGAGAACATCTTCCCTTCCCCTATGGTCGTGGTGTCCTTGACATGCTGCCATTTACCTGCAACATTCGTGAAGATCTCGATTAACAACACCTACTCCTACATCGCACACTGCCGCTCTGCATTTCCCCAGTGGGCAGTGGCAGAAAATTAATTCAGGCGCACCTTCGTCAAGGAGGAGGAACTCGTGTGTCCCAGGACAGTCCTTGAGGGCGACAATGTAAGTCGTGCGAGGGCCGTAGATTCCCATCGCGGCAGCGACCTGGTCGCCGCCGGTGACGCCAGTCAGCTTGTCGCCGGGCCAGACTCCGAAGATGGTTCCGACGGTGAAGTTCGTGTCAACAATGCTGGAGCCGTCGAGGGGATCGAATGCAACGCTGAAGCCGCCTGCGAGATGTGATAAAAATCAGGCCGATCTGAATCGCTGAGTCTTTAATTCCTCAGTTGTTGGTTTTCTGCATATCGAGAGCTACGGTCGAAAAGAATGTGTGTAGACGTAGTTGTTTCGGCGAGGTGCAAGGCTTGAAAGCCATGGGCACATTTGACATGTCGCAGTTTGGTGATTAGAAAGCATCTAAAACTAGAATCCAAGCAGGCTGCATGCTAATTTGGTAAGGCATACTTCTGTCGATGATTAGCATTTACATATATTTCTACAGTGTTCTGAAGATGCAGAAGGGAGCATATGCTGGCCGACTAGTAACACTGCTGAGCACTGCACTGAAGGTCTGCAGCTGCAGCTCTCTAATTAAGAATACAAAATCACTGTTTTTCCTATTTGAGTTTTGTCATCATAATACAATCGGTGGAAGCTTTGGTCACGCACAGTGAGGAGGAGAAATGGTAGTACCTTCAACTGGGCCACCCATGTCCTGCAGCTCGGGGACTTCCTCAGAGCACGCATACTTGCACACATGGGAGTACTCCAAAGCCTGCAGCCAGAGAGCAGGCATGAGAGAATTGAAATGAACCGTGACCTACTGGTGCGAGATCATTCGTTTCACACCTCAAAGAGGAGCTTGTTGGCGAGCATGTCAACGGCCAGCTGCTCGTCGCCGAAGGAGTTGACGCAGGCGGTGCCGCCGCAGGACGCCGTCCGGACCTTGAACGCAATCGTCCTCATGGCCTCCCCCATGCAGATGAGCAGCCTGATGAGGTTCTTGTCCGGAGTCGCCTTTGTCAGGAACTCCTCCTGCCACACCACACCACACCACAAACCGGCGAACCCAGCATGCGGCAGCGGCGTCAGCTTCTTTCATTCTTCGCATGCCATGAACTCGATCGATCTCCCAACGCACGCACACAGCTTATACTGACGACACGCACCAGGCTGTCTCCAATCTCGCACCGGGTGTTGAGCGCCGCGCGGCTGGCCGCCTTGGACTGCCTCGCCGAGAGCGGCCGCGCCGTGTTCACCCGCACCGACTCGCCGTAGAACGTGGTCGGCGGCCTGCACGCCTGCCATACGTGTGGCGCCAGCCAGCCATCAGCAAATTACTAAAAACTTCTGCAGCACGTGTGCGATGAGCTGCTGCTACTTTCCACTACATACAGTGACCATATGAAGGTACCGTACGTACCTTAGGCCTGTACGACTGGGAGAAGGACACGGCGGCGCAGCAGGCCGGGGAGCGCGTGGCGACGATCTCCATTGCTTTCAGGTGCGCTCAACGACGGCAGCAGAGCCTAAACCTGATGGATGCTGTTGAAATTGTCTGCGTGCGTTAACGTTTGGTGGTCAGCTGCTGGTGCTTGCAACTACTAGCTAGCACGGCGCAGGGAGGAATGGATCACACGGAGGATGCACGTCTGGACAAGATAACCTGGCCGCCGCGGTGGCGCCATTTGTAGCTGGAGAAGATAGAAAGGGGAGGCCGCGCTGCGGTGCACGATGACCATTCGTGGTTTGTGTGGCCATGCCTAGACGAGCCACGGATCGGACGGGCCTACGCAGTACGCACTCCCAACTCCAACTCCAAGCAACCAGAAACAGGCCCGTTTCACCTTTGGGTCTGGGATGTTTAGTTTTGGTGTTTAATTGTCGTATATGCGATATGGATCTTTTTTCTGAATTGTTCGGTCCTGGTATTTAATTGTCGTATATACGACGAGTACGATGGTATCGCCGTATCGATATGGATCTTCTTCTGAAAATTGTTCAGTGTGATGTTTAAGTCGGTTCTTTGCAACAAGAAACTGGCCCGTTTCCCTTCGGTCCAGGATGCATGTTTGGTTCTGGTATCTGGTTGTTTAAATCTAGGGCTAAAGTTTAGAAGTGTCACGTAGGGTATCGTATGTGGGTATCACATCGAGTGTTCGGATAGTAATAATAAAATAAATTATATAAGTCCTCAGTATATTAAGCCTAATTAATCCGTCATTAGTACACATTGTCAAATCATGGACTAATTAGGCTTAAAAAATCGTCTCGCAAATTAGTCTCGATCTGTGCACGCCCCAAAAACGCCTGCGTTCCGCGTGCCCACGCGGGGCGCCCGCAGCTAGACCGGCGGGGACTGCTCACGCCCCCTCTGCCGTCTGTGCCCGCTTGGCCCAGCAGCTGAAGCCGGTGGCTGCAGAAGATGGGTCCCGTTGCAACATGTGCAACACCTGATCTACTTTTGAAACATCCAGATGCAGTGGTTCAAATATACGTCTGAAGGCAGATGAAACACTTGCAAAAACATATGAAAAACATTGCAAACATACGCAACATCAGATAAAACACTCGCAACATATGTGTGAAAACATATGCAACATCCACATAACCATACTTGCAACATACATGTAAAAAAACAGATGAAACATTAGAAACAGAAGCTTGCAACATATGTGTACAACCATTGCAACATATGAAACATCACAATCTACTTTTGCAACATCCATATGAAACACTTGTAACATACCTATGAAACATCTGAAATACTTAGAACATATGCTTACAACATGAGTTTTTCACCCTTCTTTCAGACGACGCGGTGCAGAGTGGGGAGCAGCTGTAGGGTCTTGATGGCGGACTAGAGGAGGAGAGAATAGTCCTTTCTAAAATTAATCGTGTCGGCTAACCGAAACAAATGCGGAATTAAAACTATCGGTCTATCCAAGACTGCATCCCTTTATCTAAGTTCTCAAGCACCTTATTAAGATCCTAATTAGACAACAAAGATGTCGGGCTAGCTAGAGCTAACCTAACCAATTCTAAGAGTAAGGTCACACAAACCTAAGCTACTAGTACTTCAAGCAACGGGGAGCTCCTACACATGCTAGTAAGCAAAAGCACAAAGCCACCTGAGCTCACTAGCAATGCTTAATAACAAGGCTACACAAGCCAAATTATATAGCGCAAATTAATTAGCTACACAAACTAAGCAATGTGACTAACAAGGATACTCAAACCAAATTAGTCACGCAAGGGAGCTACTTCTATGCTACACAGGCAAGAAAGTAACTAGCAAGCTACACAAGCTAACTAAATACAAGGGCAACTACACACGCACAATATATATGAATGTAAATACAAGCTTGTGTTAGAGAATTGCAAACCAATGGAAAGATAAAGATGACACGATGATTTTTATCCCGAGGTTCACTTGGTTGCCACCAAGCTAGTCCCGTTGTGTTGACCGCTCACTTGGTGGTTTGGCGGCTAATTGGCATCACCCGCCAAGCCCACACGTTGGGCACCGCAGGAACCTAACCACAAGTGAAGGTAGCTCAATGACACACTCTACTAGTGTTGCTCTTCACGGCTCCCGTGGGGTGAGCATGGTACCCCTCACAAATCCTTCTTGGGAGCACCGCATAATCTTTTTACATGCTTCGACGGAGACCTCCACCAAGCCATCTAGGAGGTGGCAACCTCCAAGAGTAACAAGCACCACCGGCTTGTAACTCGATCACCTAGTGCTACTTGATGCAATCTCATAATGCAACGCACTAGAATCACTCACTCGCAATGGATTCGCACTTCTCGCAAGCACAAGTGAGTTAGAGGCTTCTCAAACCAAGCACACACAAGGGCAACACATCCCCAAGGTGCTCAATCTTAGCCAAGCCCGAGCTCCACCTCTGTTTATAGCTCCCAAGCCAAATAGAGCCGTTGGAGCTAAGTAGCACATTTCTACGCGGTCATCGGACAGCAACGTGCGGGCACCGGACATAGGGTGGCGGTGCCCAACGGTCGAATTGCAACGGCTATTTCAAACTAGCCGTTGGAACCCTAGCACCGAACATAGAGGGGCGGTGCACCGCCCTAGGGGTGGGGGTGCCCCCCCCCCGACGAGTTTTCCCCCTCTCTAGAAAAAACATCGGTGCCACACCGCCATGGTCACCGGACAGTCCGATGAACAAAACTTTCTCTAAATCAATTTCTACCACATCAAGCTTGTAGAGCATTTCATTAGCTTTCTGAAAAGTCCTAGATCAACGAAATTAGAGTTCGGAGCTAAGAGTTATGCCCAAAATACGAAGGATGGTGCTGCTGAAATTGGCACGCTGCAGGGGGTGGCGGTGCACCTTGCCTAGGGTGGCGGTGCCACCGCTGAAAGGTCCTTGTTTGGTTTTAGTCATTAAGTGACAACTGTGACAGAACCGCCCAATTTATACAAGATCAAGTACGGCTGTCCCCGCTAACACGTTGACACGCGCATACTTTCACTTATATAAACCCGGTAGTCCGCCGAGTGTCACGCAGGACCTCGGTAAATCGACATCACAACCAAGATCACATGATTAAGCAAATACACATCACATACGTAGAGTTGCAGCGGAAATAATATTACAAATGATTTCACAAATAATAGTATAAGTTTGGGTTTCAAAACCGATTAGTGAAAACAACATTTGCTTTCAAAGGATTACATTAATATAAGTTCCAAATACATTGCTAACATAAGTGACATCCTCAGATAAAAGCATATAGATGAGAGATAACATAGAGTCACCGAGCCCACCGGCGGTTAGCCACCATCTTCAGCAAGCCAAAACCTCACCTGCAACATGGTGGGATAAACCCTGAGTACTCGAATAGTCAGCTAGACTTACCCGTCATAACCAGAAATAAAATTGACTCCAAGGAGTATGCAAGGCTTTATAAGTGGAAGTAGCTTGACAACATTTTGCATAAAAAGCGATTAACTCAATTATACAATTATAATTATGTCATCAAGTTAATTATAACTATCAATCTCTAGATTAGCAACTATCCTATGCCAAACATGTGGTATACCTTTTTAGAGCATACAATAGTAACCATAGAAGGTATAGTAATTCCATGTTTATCCGAACCATCACATTCCATAATCCAATTACTACGATGTTGGGACTAGACAAGTTTCTCACTATCCAGGAGAGACGGCGATTCGAATCGATTTCAACCAGCTGGGAATTTATTCCTAACACAAACCCAGACAGACCAGATCATTAGTCGCCTTAGGTCACCTTTGGTACAACTCAGGTCCACATTTCGCGGGTTCATACCGCGCCGCACAATTGGGGACACCAAATGCCAGGACGTTTAGGACTACCCTGCCCTTGGGCTCAGTTTGGCTCCCTGCAAGGAGCGCACAACAGAACGGGACCTGGCCTGAGTTGAGCTACTCGGCTTCGCGGTCGGAACAAGTTATTCGGCCAGCTAAGTGATAGGCATGCGTTCAATCTTGTCAGAAGCGCCAACAACGGTACGGTCCTTAATCGGCACAGACGGAATCACATGAGTCAACCTACGCATAGGTTCCGCCCGGCCTTGATTTTCTTTTACCCCATGGTTCTGTTCCACGATAGCAAATATAGCCAACCGTACTCCGGTATCCACCTATATCTTGTAGGTGACAGGAAATCACCCGACTTCTACCGGTCTAAGCATGGCTAAGCATATATTCGATCCTAGACCTATATAGGGTTAACGGTAGTATTTCTGGGCAAGGAATCTATATGCATAGAGTGGTTCCAATCAACTCTTATAACCTAATGCATCAATCATAAAGAACTCGAGTAATATTTTGTAAAACACTAAGAGACTTAGAATGCTCCGGGGCTTGCCTGGAATCCAATACTAGATCAGTGCTTGTTAGATGACACTCGCTTGGTGAGCATCTCATGTTCAGGCATGTACTCCAGGGATCCTTCCATCTTCGGGAAAAAGTCCACCATACACCGTCTTTGGGTTTGGTTCCAACCTCACATCCTTCACGTGGTTCATCTAGCGTACCTAGATGAGATGCAAGATGCAAGTGCATGAATATGAAGAATGGTAATATGAGATGCATCATATAATAGCATTCAAGACAAACACAAGATTATGCAAGACATAGACACCAATAGCTATTTAACTAACGTCACACAACTAACTATAGAGAGCAAGCACATCAAGCATGACACAAGTTTAACAAGGTCACAAGTATCATAACTTGATCATCAACAAGGGCATAAGCCACACTTAGCACCACATGGAGTAAACAACCACAACTAGCATATGTTTATTTCTGGACTGGAAACAACAGCTCCATGTTTGGATCATAACTAGAGTTATACAAATCCAATAGCCATGCAACAAGACATTCTGTAAAGCTTATAAAATTTTCTACAATTCATCTTTAATCATCTTAGCATGATTATCAAGTTAACTAAATCAAATATACCCATTTATAGAAACTGGTCCACAATTGACAGAGACCAGTCATTTCTGAAACCCAACTTTAAACAGGCATAACTCACAAAATATTTGGCCAAATACCAGGAAACGTTAACACAAGATGTTTAAGTGAGTTATCTATAACTTTCTTATTATCATCTAGGTGTGATTCAAATCCTAACTAGATCAAACACTAGCATCTTTCAGATCTGCTCAGAATACAATCAAAACCTGACAGAAGACTTAAAAGTCATGTAACTCCTAAACTATCAGGCCTATGGTCTTACAATATGAACACAAGCAAGATTATGAAATTTACTACAACTTTTGTATTCACTACAACCGTAGCAAACATCATTTACACCACGAAAATAATTGCACAATCAAAACTGCAATTGCAGCCCAACAGCAGTGGTATAGAAAACTGATAGGAACTTCAGAGAAGCATAACTGGAGTTCTAGACCTCCAACAAACATGAACCATAACTTTTTGAAAAGCTTAGGAAGTTACCTACAACTTTATTATTCACATATTAAGATGATTCTACAGTTAGAAGGGTCAATTAATCCCATAATTGCATCTCTATCCAAAACATAGATAGAAACGGACATGACACTTTAAACAGCTATAAATGGAGTTATACATGTCCAATAAATGTGGTTCTAGACTTTTTAGAAATATTAGAAAATTCTAAACAACTTTATTGTAAACACCTAAAGCTAATTCTACTACTAAGAAGGCCCCACAATAAGAACAAGGAAACCCTCTTTGGTTTTGGGCAGAAACAGCCACATAGATTTAAGCAAGTATAACTCAAGATCTACTTAACCAAAAATCATGATATTTAGCTTTTTGAAAAGCTTAATAAAAGTAATACAACTCATGTATTTTCATCAAGTCATTATTCATAACTTAACTGAGCCAATTAATTCAAACATGCAGAACTATTCAGGGTAGGAGCAAGGCAATATAGGGCATTTGTTATTTTTATAATTCTTAAAATATAAATCCTAAACCCCTGAAATTTTTACCAGACATCAACCATCACCTTAGTAGCACTCCACAAAAATTTCACATTTAGTTGAGCATAAAAACTGCAGTTATGAAAAAGACAAGACATGACAAGTATCAAGAACCTAGCTGCATAGTTCTATTTTTACAACACAATATTTAAACTAAAACATGCCACATTATAGATCTAATGCATATACAATTTCACAAGGATTCCAAAAAGTCTTCATTTACTATTTTACGATTTTTATACTAATTACTATGAATTTTCAAAGTTCATCATTCAAATTTGTAAAAACAAAAGAAAAGACATGTAAGTCTTGCATCGGGGTCCCTGGAGTTTCCATAAATTAAAAGCAAACAAACTAATCCTTTCTGGCACTATTCATATGAGTCACAGACTATGCAGTTAGGTCCCTCCCTTTCTTCAAATTCTTGCGCGAAGTCCCTGACGTGGATTGGAGCAGAGGATGCGCCGGAGCTTGTCGTCGCCGGCCGGAGAAGGCTCGTCAGCGGCGTAGGAATGGCGGGGGAGCACTAGGGGGTCCATTTGCACCCTAAGGTTGCCGCGGATGGCCGAGCGATGGACCATGCTTCACTGGCCACGCACGGCGGCGGCATGCAGCGGTGGCGGCGGCGGTCCTCTGGCCTCTTGGCCAAGGTTGGCTCGACGAAGGAGCGCACAAGAACGAGGAGAGGTTGGCGGAGCCGGTGGCGCACACGGTAGGATGCGGGGGAGCCCAAAACGATGGGGATGCGACGGCGGCTAGCTCGGCCATGGCGGTCATGCTCTGGCATGCGTGCGCGCGGAGGAAGAGCACCAGGGAGGGCCAAAGCGAGTGAGGGAGGCGTGGTGACGCTCGGGCGCTCGGGCGTTCGCATTTGGAGCCATAGGGAGTAGGGCGGCACGTGGCGTGGAGTTCGAACACACGTCGGCCATGGTGGGGCACGCTCTGGTGCATGGCGGCCACGCAGGCAAAACGTCGAGCACATGGCGAGCGTCGGTGTGGGCAAGGTGGGCGCCGAATTGGGCCAGATCTAGGCCGATTTAGACCTCGGGCCCAAAACAAAGTTTGTTCACCTCGTCATGCTCTATATTTCTCATTTAAGTTGCCAAGTCATTAGAGCTCTGGATCAGCGGATAATTAGTGTCCCATTAGCTAGTGTCAATGCATAGACAACGATTACCAAACTCCAAAAATTGATGGTCAAGACAAGGTCCAACGAGTGCCATCTTTATACATGCTCTTTGCCATCATGTACACTCCAACTTTTATCATTGGACCAAATCGAGTTGCTTAACAAAATTTGGAGAACGTGAGACGTCAATGCCGATGTCGATGAATTTCTAGACTTAGAATATTTCTAAGTGTTGAAATCAGCAGCAGGTTCCAACTTTGCGCCACTACTAGACTTAGTTCTGAGCTGATCCATGGTATACTCCAAAAACAAAGTTTCTTCTACATAACATGAGCTTCAACTTTTATTTAATGTCCAACTTTAAAACAGGTGCAGAAGCTATAGTTCTACTTTGACCAAAGTAGGATCACGATAAAGCTTAAATTATCCTTTGTGATCCATTGGAGCATTTTCTTGGCATTTGCTCAACATGAACCTTTCATGACTTTTGTTGTAGAGTTCATCTAGAGTCATTTGGGCAAGGTTGAAAGGTTTGGTTGGTGACCTAGAATTCCATTCACTTTATAAAGCAATGCAGGCAAGGACATAACCCGTCATTTCATGTGACTTCTTGATTCCAAACTTCACGAAACTTTTCCATGGATCAATATAGATGGATATTGATGTGAGACACATGAAACAAGTACATCCAGCATTACTCAAGCATTCATTTTTGAAAGGGCAGCATGTAAGTGATGGTGATTGGTCCAAGTTTAAGTGGTGGCTCATTTCATATGTTGACCTAACATCTCCATCACCACTTAACATGCCATAATTGAGCTTAAACCCATTGCTTCATTGGTGACAAACACCTAGGGTGTTACAACAACCTTAGGTGGACTAATGTGTTTAAGTGAGATACACATGTGATTAGTCCACAGGTACATGTGTGTGAGCAACATATGCCATGAAGGTGGAAATGGCTCAAAGATGTTGCAAAACTCACACATGTGATGATGAAGGAGCTCATTACACATGAGACATGACATTGAGTCATGTGATCAAGGTGGAGAAAATCAAGACAAGACTTGGCTTGATGGACCGGTTGCAAGAGTGAAGGGAAGTCGGAGGCTTTGGAGCGATGAACCACATGGCAGTGAAGCTTGAGCAAGACTTGGCGCCGATGGATGAAGGCAACGGTGAAAAGCAAGTGAAGTCAAGATTGATGAACCAATATGATCACGTGATGATATGAAGTGGATCATATAATTGTTGATTGTGTTGGTGCATGTGTTGCATCGACATTTGAGGAGATAGAATGAAATGCACAAGGCAAAGGTATAACCTAGGGTATTTCATTTCACCGGTCATAGGTGTGTAGAGAAGTTGATGACCAGGTTTAGGATAGATGGGCGTACTATCAAGAGGGGCAAACTTGTTTGCATATCGGCCATCTAGTGCCACTTGAGTGATCTAACTTTGCATCATCACTAGGTTCGAGTGGCGTGACAAGTTGAGTGGCTAATCCTTTGGAAAATGATTGTGAAAATGCTAACACACATACACATGGTGGTGTACACTTGGTGATGTTGGCACATTTATAAAGGAGAAGAAGTTGGAGTTGATGTGGATCAACTCGGTAAAGAAAATGGTTCAAAACTTCACTGGTGGAGTGTCCGCCCGTAGAGTGCGGACAGTCCACTAGTGCCACCGGCGCCCTGTTCAAAAAAATAGGGTTTCATAGAGTGCACCGGACGCTGGTCACACAGTGATCGGATGCTGGGGTCCTGCGTCCGGTCAGTGGCAACAGTGAAGGCACATGCGTCAGTCTTCGACCGGACGCTGGGTGGGTGCGTTCGGTCCTGCTGACATGGCAAGACACAGAAGAGGAGAAGGACCAGATGCTGATGCTGCGTCCGATCATGACCGACCGGACACGTCCAATCGCAACTGAGTGTCTTTGGAACCTTACTAGAAGTGACCGAACGCTGGGTCCTGCATCCGGTCGCGCTCAAACTGACGCTTCCGGTCGCGAGTGGAACATTACTGAAAGTGATTGGACACTAGGGTCCTATGTCCAGTCATACACTATGCTGCGTCTGGTCGCAACTTAACCGTTGAGATTAGGCACTCAGTATTTGAAGCCAGGGATGACATGGTAGCCATCCATTGACCGGACGCTGGCAGGGTGCGTCCGGTCGATTTGATTAGAGCATCCGATCACCTCGAGCTATGCCCAGTGAAGGAGTACAATGGCTCTATTTTCGTGGGTGCTATATATAGAAGGGGTATCAGCCTTGGGCTAGTTGCTAAGCACCTTGGGGGACTTTGTGTCCATGCTTGAGAGTACTTGGGAGCCCTCTAACTCACTCTAGCTTGATAGTGTTCATCCGATTGAGTGAGTGAGCGATTCTAGTGCGATTGCATCATGAGGTTACATCGAGTGGCACTAGGTGGTCGTCTTGCAAGCCGGTGGTGCTTGTTACTCTTGGAGGTTGCCACCTCCTAGATGGCTTGGTGGTGGTCTCCGTCGAAGCTCGCAAGAAGCTTGTGCGGTGCTTCGGAGAGGAGCTTTGTGAGGGGCATTGTGCTCGCCCCACGAGACCCACGAAGAGCAACTCTAGTTGAGTATATCATTGAGCTACCCTCACTTTCGGGATAGGTTCTTGCGGTGCCCGACGTGTGGGCTTGGCGGGTGATGCCAATTAGCCGCCGACCACCAAGTGAGCGGTCGACATAACGGGGACGTAGCGTGTTGGTAAGCACGTGAACCTCTGGAGAAAATCATCATGTCAACATTGTTCTTCCCGTTGGTTTGCAATCCCTTTACACAAGCTTGTTATTACTTTCATATATTGTGTAGCTCACTAGTTACCTTCTTTCTTGTATCGCATAGAAGTAGCTCCCTTGCGTGGCTAATTTGGTTTGTGTAACCTTGTTAGTCATATTGCTTAGTTTGAGTAGCTAAGTATTTGTGCTTTCTAATTTGGCATTGGTTGCCTTATTATTGAGCATTGCTAGTGAGTGTAGGAGCTTTGTGCTTTTGCTTACTAGAATTGTGTAGGAGCTCCCCGGTGTATAAAATACTAGTGGCATAGGTTTGTGTGACCTTGCTCCTAGAATTGGATAGGTGAGCTCTAGCTCGCCCGGCACCTTAGTTGCTTAATTAGAATCTTTGCAAGGTGCTAGAGAACATAGATAGAGGGATGTAGTCTTGTCTAGACCGATTGTTTTAATTCTGCACTTGTTTCAGTTAGCCAACGCGATTAATTTTAGAAAGGACTATTCACCCCCTCTAGTCTGTCATCTCGACCCTACAACCGCCCTAGGCTGTTCGGTGCACACCGGAAAGGGCGGTGCCACCCCTCAGGAAGGGCTACACGTTGGGTACAAGTTTTGTTGCGTTCTATGACCCTCAGACAACCCAAACTTACTCTTTTATTCTCCTTTTCTTCTCCAACTTCACCAAGTTGATCCAAATTAACTCCAACAACTTCTCCTTTGTAAATGTGCCAACACCACCAAGTGTTCACCATCTTGTGCATGTGTGTTAGCTTTTCACAAACATTTTTCAAAGGATTAGTCACTTAAATCAACACGCCACTCGATCCTAGCAACGGTGCAAAGTTAGATCACTTGAGTGGCACTAGATGACCGATATGCAAACAAGTTTGCCCCTCTTGATAGTACGACCATCTATCCTAAACCCGGTAATAAACTTCTCTACACACATATGACCAAAGAAATAAAATGTCCTATAGGTTATACCTTTGCCTTGCACATTCCATTTCATCTCCTCCAATGTCGATGCAACACATGCACCAACAAGATCACAAATGATATGATCCACTTCATATCATCACGTGACCGTATTAGTTCATCGATTTTGACCTCACTTGCTTTTCACCGTTGCCTTCATCCATCGATGCTAAGTCTTGCTCAAGCTTCACCGCCACGAGGTCCATCGCTCCAAAGCCTCCAACTTGCCCTTCATGTTTGCAACTGGTCCATCAAGCCAAGTCTTATCTTGATCTTCTCCACCTTAGTGTCGGCGTTTGATGACCGACAACCCATCACGGGGGTACCCCGGACGGTGTTCGGTGGGCTTCGATGTACGTAGAACTCGATAGTAAACTCAAAGAGACGAATGATTTATATTGGTTTGGGCCCTCTTGTTGAGTAATAGCCTTTACGTCTAGTCAGCGTGTAGCCATTTGCGTTGGATTGAAGCCAAATTCTTGAGTCCAAGTGGAAAACAAACTAGGTCTTCGAGTTGGACTTCATATGGGATCTCCAACCTGGACAAAAGTCACGTGTCTGAGTGGGAGTCATGGTTGATGGTGACCTCCTGAGTTTGAGTTGAATTAGAAATTGAGAGGTGCGAAAACTTCTCGGCGAGTTGATCCAGTGTGATCGTCGAGACATCTGGTGAAGCTTGAGGCACCAGGATCTCCATGAGACAACTTTGGAGCTTGCCATTATCATCTGCCTTGTAGATCTAGGAGCCAAAGATGAAGGTGGTTCCTACCAAGAAAATCATGTTGTCGAGGTCCGCAGAGCTCTCGATCACAAAGTCGCCGAAAGCCCCTACTTGGCTCGCTAGTTGTCGGTGTTTAATGACTGGCAATCCATCATGCATACCTGGGATGGTGTTCAGTGGGCTTCGGCGTATGCAAAACTCGACAGTAAACGCAAAGAGATGAAGGATTTATACTGGTTCGGGCTCTCTTATCGAGTAATAGCCTTTACGTCCAGTCGACGTGTAGCCTTTTGTGTTGGATTGATTGTATGATTGTTAGGATTACAAGGGGGCACGTCGTACCTCTCTTTATATAAAGGAGAGGGTAAAGGCATGTATCTAGTCCTAGTCAGTTACAAGAGAAGAGTCCTAGTCCTATTACAGAATCTAGCTTTCATAGTAAGCCGACTAAGTTGATCTAGAATAGCTTAAAGTCCACGCCACCTTGTCTCGCGTCCTTTAAAAGATCGTGGGCCATCCTAGGGCCCATCTGAGTAGAACTCCCATGGGGAACCCCTAGGACCTTGATCTATCAAGCCCCCGAGCGTGTTATGGTTGAACTCAGAAGCCTTCTTGCTCCTCCTGGTCTTGCCGAGTAGAAACAACTGTAATCTGAGTGCTTTTGAGAGTGAAGGCATGAGGTGCTCTATAAAGCCTCCGAGTGACATGCACTTTTCAAGAAAGTGCACTCACTGAGTGTAGCCCCCAAGCCTCTTGCTGTTTGCAAAACAAAGAGTTAGAGGCTCTAAAAGAAAAAAATATCCATAGAGGATGTGTACCCTGTAGCCCCTAAGCCTGTGTCCGAGTACTTGTACTCAAAACAAGGATCTGAAAAGAATATACTAGAGGATGAGAGTGTCAATGAAAATTATTGCCCTGTCTGCTTGTACAGAAGCAAGAAGGACCTATCGAAGTCACATGCAAAGCTTTTGTACTGTTGGTCCAAAGAAGCTCAGTATATCCATGAGAATATGCCATCAAAGATGCTACCGGGTGTACTGTATCTTCACATGTGCTGGACAAAAGGCTACATGTACACTGAAAGGTGTAGTGGGACGCATTGTGCCCTTGTAGTGTAGCACGTGAACCTGTGTAGGAGTCAGTAGTTTGTCTGTGTATTTCGTGTGAACCTGGTCTATAGACATCGTCAAAACGCCTATAAAAAACCCCTGGCAAGCACTTGAACCTCAGTTGTAGAAGAAGCAAAGTGGCTCAGAGTTTGTAGCTTGCAAATATGGTGGTGAACCAAGTAGACTAGCCCCTAGGAGTACTCGGTTGGCATAGCCAAAAGCTATAGTGACTAGAAGAATTCTTGTGGGAGGGTTTAGAGGTAGGCTAAACCCGTAGTTGTGCACAGTAGAGTAGTCTAAATCTTATGACGGCTGGTGGGGTAGCACATCCAGCAGTCCCATGTTAGTTCTTCTAGGGTGCCTATCGACGTCTGTCCATGAAGGGTCATACCCGGACCTGAATGTGTACAGATGGCATCGACTGGGTGGAAAGATGTGCGAGTAGCTCATCCTATGTACTAGCCTGCAGGCTTCCTGTTGCAGTAGCTATGCTCCCAAGGGTAGGCAGCCAACAAATGTTCGTAACCAGGCAGTCTACCCAAGGTTCTAGGCTAGGACACACTACATTTCTGTTATCTACCTGGATGCATGACTCTTCCCTTGGATCTAGGTGCATCGGGTAGAAAAGTACCTATTGAGAAGCACTTAGAGTATGAGTACTCTGTTATATCTGAGTAGGTGTGTCTTTGTTATTGACTGAAAAAATCTTGTACTGAGTGATCTTGAATCGTGTAAAGTGTTCAACTTTGTATCCATGGTACTATTGTTGAATAAAAAATCATCATCCGAGTACTGCATTGTGTAGTGCACACTGTCAAGCAATTGTCCAAGTACTGCAGAATCATCCGGGTACTATGCTGTGTAGTGCATACTGTCAAGCAATTGTCCAAGTACTACAAAATCATCCAGGTACTGCATGATGTAGTTGTGTAAATAATAGTCGTATCGTGGCCGGTACCTAGACGAAGGAAATCCAATGAATAAGTCTAAATACATTCTAATGCGTGGAAAATCAAGAAAAGGCGTGCAACCATCGTATCAAACCGTGCAACGTCATTAAAATGGAAGAGAAACCAAAACGTTGCGCCTGTTGGCGTGATTATCGGGTCGTGCGGTAGTGGAATCCCTGTATAAAAGGTAATGACCCTGTGCGTCTTCTTCCTCCATCGCATTCCGCATTCTGCTTAAGCCCCCGTGCCTGCTGTGAGCGCCGTCTCCCTCAAACCCTAGATCTAAAAAAGAGCTCTGCTTGATGGGTAAGGGCAAGAACCCGAGTGCCGCCACCAAGAAGGTTGTCGAGAAGAGGGCGTTGGAGGTGTCGGAGATGGCCGCCGCCGCCCAGATCTGGCCGGCACCAAGCACAAAGCCGAAGCACCTTCAAAAGCTTTGTGATCAGGGCTACCTCCCCGACTAGAAGCTGTAGGAATGGAAGGCGCCTCATGAACACCACATTCCCAATCTTGAGCCGGGTGAAATTGTGCTTTTTATTCCATTCATCCAGCATGGGTTAGGGTTGCCCGCTTGTCCATTTTAACATGGGTTTTTGCATTACTACGGCATAACCCTAAACCATCTGAACCCTAAGTTCATCCTACATCTATCGATTTTTCATCTTTGTGAAACTTTCCTTGGTATTCCCCCCTCCATCACTCTTTTCCGCTATTTCTTCAAACTGAAAGCGCACCCGGACGCCGCAAATCCAAGAGTTTTGGGGGGTGCTGGTATTCAATTTCGCGTGGGGAGGAAGAACGAGTATATCCACTATACCCTGGTGGATTTTGTGAAAAATTGGAGAGCCGAGTGGTTTTATGCGGGAAACATGTGCCCCCTAGAAGTCCATAGCGACACCATGCCAGTGTCCAACAATCATTGTGATAAGGAGACGCTGAGTGCGACGGAACTTGAGGGTATTGTCCTTTCCTCAAGCAAATCCGAGCCATGAAGGACCAAGGCCTTAGTGGAGTTGGAGTAGTTGCCAGCTTCATTAGACGCCGAATACAGCCTTTGCAAGAGAGGATCCACTATGGGTTCAAGTACACCGGCCCAGAGGACCTAGCCTGGTGAAAGCTCTAGTTTGGTTTTGGTTAATTGATGAAACCCTAAGTGCTAACCTAGTTTATCAAGATGATTATGAGATAGGTAGCACTACTCCAAGTGATGAAGCAATGACGAAGATCATGACAATGGTGATAGCATGGTGATGATCAAATGCTTGAACTTGGAAAAGAAGAAAGAGAAAAACAAAAGGCTCAAGGCAAAGGTATAAAATGTAGGAGCCATTTTGTTTTAGTGATCAAGACACTTAGTGAGTGTGATCACATTTAGGATAGATAGCCGTACTATTAAGAGGAGTGTAACTCGTATCGAAATGCGGTTATCAAAGTGCCACTAGATGCTCTAACTCATTGCATATGCATTTATGATCTAGTGGAGTGCTAACACCCTTGAAAATATTTGTGAAAATATGCTAACACATGTGCACAAGGTGTTTGTAGGGTTGAGATGGGTTTGGGTCCCTCTCTCCCTCCCGCCTCGCAAGCTCGGCAGGATTCGGCGCTTTTGGGAAAATGAAATGTCTATTTTCTATTGCGCCGGATGCAAAATTCTTGGTGGTTGGCACATTTGAGCAAGGGTGAAGAAGTTAGAGTTGAAATGGAGTTGGTCGAAATGATGCTGGCGTTGGTCTACTGACCGGACGCTGGGTCACTTAGCGACCGGATGCTGAAAGGCTGCGTCCGGTCGAGCTGTCAGACGGCACAGTGGGTAGGGTTGAGCACCGGACGTTGGTCTGCGTCCGGTCGAAAAAACATGCCTTGGGGAGCTTACTAGAAACGACCGGACGCTGAGGCTTCAGCGTCCGGTCAGTTTTGACCAGAGCGTCCGGTCAACTTCGTAGCCGTTGAAATCTGACGAACAGCGTTTGAAGCTGGTGATGCGTGGCGTCCATCGGGCGACCAGACGCTGAGGGCTAGCGTCCGGTCGGTATGACCGAAGCGTCCGGTCAGAGCGCGTTTTGCCCAGTGAAGGGGTATAACGGCTCTATTTGATGGGGGCTCTATTTATAGCCCCATGGCCGGCTCAAGGGATAACTCTTGCACATTTTCATTGACATAACAACCTTGTGAGCTTAGCCAAAGCCCTCCCACTTATCTCTATCATTGATCCATCATCATTGTGAGATTGGGAGAGAATCCAAGTGCATTGCTTGAGTGATTGCATCTAGAGGCACTTGGTATTCGTGTTGCGCTGCGGATTTCGCTTGTTTCTCTTGGTGGTTGCCACCACCTAGACGGTTGGAGCAGCGGTGAAGGATCGGCACGAGTTGGTGATTGTTCGTGGCCGCCTTCGGTGATTGTGAGGGGAGTTGTACCTTCCCCGGCGGAGTGCCGAAAGGTAACTCTAGTAAATTGCTCATGTCATTGAGTTACCTCACTTGTGGGTCGGTTCTTGCGGTGTCCAATCATGTGGATGAGGTTTGTGAAACACCTCTTAGCCGCCGAACCACCAAGTGTTGGTCGACACAACGGGGACGTAGCGTGTTGGCAAACACGTGAACCTCGGGAGAAAATCGATTGTCTCTTGTCTTTGACATTCTCTCGGTGATTGGCTATATATTCATCTTGTGATTGGTTCATCCCCTACACGTTGGTATAATCACCTTACTCACTTATTTACATTCTTGCAAACTAGTTGACACAAGCTCTTTAGTGTAATTAGATTTGAGAGCTTGCTTTATTATTTATATTCATCTAGTTGAGCTCTTTAGAGTAGCAAGGTTGAGAGCTCTTAGTGAGTAATTACATAGCAAGTTTGTGTGCCTAAGTAATCATTGCAATTAGAATTGTTGGATAGGTGGCTTGCAACCCTTGTAGAGCTAGAGCAAGTTTGCATTACGCTATTTGTCATACTAATCAAATTGATCTAGTTGCTTTGTAGATTTTTAAATAGGCTATTCACCCCCCTCTAGCCATATTAGGACCTTTCACCTGGGTAACCGCTGATGAACTAACGGAAGGTGAAGTTCTAGAGAGAATTCAGAACGTGCTTGTGTCGGTATAGGTGATACCATACTAGTACCCGGAGCATGATCATCAGAATCCGCTAGCCATAAGTATATTGACATTATAATTTGTAAATATCTTAATACTGTGGAAAACTGACTCCTGTGTGTTGATTGCAGGAGTTGGGGTGGAATTTCAATGATTTGCCTGCCCGTCCTCCGCGTCCTGATTTTAGAGGAGTTGGCGGGAGCGGAGCGGCATCTGGCGGAGCAGCCAGAGGAAGCACCGCCTCCGCCTCCCCTGTGGACTGGGAAGCCACGGGCGAGTCTGAAGATAACCCGAACATCGTCATAGTCCAGGCAATCCCGAGTGCCAGGCAGGGAGCCGCAGGATGACAATTCACAGTTCAGCAACCAACACCGCATAGGTTCCAAACAAATCATAATCATAAGAGAAGAAACCCAAGAAAGAACAAACTGACAAACTAGTGCTAGATCAAACCCAAAAATCCTCGGCTCTCACGCAGAACTCTGACTCGCGCGCAGCGCCGCCTTCCTATGTGAGAATGATATCGATCGTGTCGCCGTCTTCGAGGCCGACCTCGTCGGGCGTCTGGTTGGGCCGGATGTAGCGGCTACGAGGGTCCAGGAACAGGACGGCCTTGGGGTGGAGCGAGTGCTTGCCGTAGTACATGTCCATGAGCCGTCGCAGCTTCACGTCGCGCTTGATGCGGAAGAAGACGTCATCCGCGGTCTGGCCGTGCACCTTGATGTTGATGAGGGCACCGCCGTCCTTGCCTGCCTTGGCCTTCAGCGTCTTCGTGGCCATACCCGGACTCTCCTCCTCAGCTCCCATACCCCTCTCCTCCTCGTCCCCGTGACCTACGTTGGACGGCGGCGGCGGCGGTGGCGGCGTCGACATTGATCCTCCCTCCTCTCTCTCTCTCTCTCTCTCTCTCTCTCTCTCTCTCTCTCTCTCTCTCTCTCTCTCTCTAGCCTTTACTCTAGGTCTTATAACGGTTTCCAGGAGGTTACAGGGGCATGAACCATTCGCGATATTATAGAAAATCAAAAGTGAGAGATGACGGAGAAAATGGGTGTGGTCTTAGCTCTAAACTGCCTTTTTCAGATAAAATGGCGTGAACATCGGACGCGTGGGGAAGAGGATTGATTCGCGCTGAGCCGCGTAGGAAGGCACACTTCCTCCATACCAAAATAAATAACTTCCTCAAAAATTTCAGATAAATTAAGAATGCTGTCAAAAACACATCTATCTTTGGTTCCTTTTCTTCTACAGATAATATCTTCTAGATTTGGCAGTTATTGTTTGCATGCATCCGTGATATACTTTTCAGTTGATATAAGAGTAATTGCAAAAGCCACTTTATAAGTTTATATCCTTCCTTATTGATAATCCTTCCTTATTAACAGGAAGTTAGATATTTTGGAAAAAATATCCTTCAATAATTTTTTTAAATTAGATCTCCAAATATAAAGTACGAACGTACTCCCTCCATCCTGGAATATAGTGCATGCTGGTCATTCTCAGACAAAATAAGGTAGAGTGCAATAGACACATGTAGTCCTCACTTAACTTCCTAATATATTGAAATTTGATTCTATTCCGTATGATTAAAGGGTGAACTCCCAGTCTCCTTGTATGAAATATGGTAGGTACATAAATTACTTTCCTAATACAAAATAATCATGTATTTTTATTTAGGTAAACGTTATCTTATAGTTCCCCGAATGCACTATATTTCAGGATAATTTTCAAATGTCAGAATACACTATATTTTAGAGCGGAGGGAGTAGAGCGGAATTAACCCTCCTAAAATACGTACAAAATATAAAAAAATATTGGAAAGTGATCTTTATTCAAATGACTCTTCACTCTAAATGAAGATTCCGAGAGTGAGTCTAAGAAAAGTCGCCTGCTTCTTCATCTGTAACCGTTCCATTTGCAAAAGGTGATTGGCTTATGACCGTCACCTTTGATCAATCATTTGATCAGTCACTAGTGGCGTCTCTTAGATAGTACTCCCATGTTGCCTATTTTAACTTTTACCCTTCCTTGTTTATCATCGTGTCTTTGTAAAATCATGTTCGATCGTTTCTTCCCTTCTTTATTAATTG
Organism: Miscanthus floridulus; assembly: GCF_019320115.1. NCBI lineage: Eukaryota > Viridiplantae > Streptophyta > Magnoliopsida > Poales > Poaceae > Miscanthus > Miscanthus floridulus. Next base: position 129,153,793 of record NC_089584.1, read on the forward strand.
CGTGGATGCCAAATCATGTTCGTTTATTTCCTTCATTTAATCGCGTGAAGGCAATATTACCTTTATTTTATTTCCTTAATTTTTTCTCCTAATCGCTTGTCGATTTCAAATTTTCTTTCTCTTAGAGCAACTCTAACAGGAGTGCTCAAATCGGGGCCCATATTTTTCACTTCATGGCTCACTCTAATTTTGAGGGTCGATTGAGCTATGCACATCTGGAGTAGTTGAGACTCGGGAGGGTTGCCAGTAGGAGAGGAACTATGCGCGAGTCGCCAAGAGGACGAGCCGTGGTTGGGGCATCTCATCGGAGGAGACGCACTGGTACCGCCCACACGCTGCTCTCTTGACATATCTACCTCGCCTGACCCAACTGTCGGTGGTCCTCGCCAACTGGTGCGACGGGGAGAGGGGGAAGTAATAGGGGGTCGCAATGGGTGGTGCTCGACAAGCGGTGGCAAAGAGTGCCGCACGAAGAGGGTGACTACAGTGAGGTCACGAGGAAAAGTATCCCGTGCGCAGACAACGTTTTTCGCAGGCGAGAGGTGGGATGTCGAGAAGTTTTGCGTGGGATGGAGGAAAACATAAGCCAACCGTAGGATGGAAGCCGGATGGAGAGCCCCTAGGAATAAGGACTAAAAGGCTTTATTTGAGAAGCCTCCTATTTTGGGGCACCAAGTAGGGGCCTAGTAGACCTTGTTAGAGTTGATGTTAGGCCTGTCTCAGTGGTGAGTTTTATAGCGTTGTTTCCAAAACTGTCATGTCATGTAACATAAAATAAAACATCCACTCTCAATAGAAGTCTTATTTTATAATTATAATTTCATAGACATCTAATTTCATGACTCATACAAAATTGGTAATCGTGACAAGAGAGTTTCATCCCCATGAAACTCATTTTTTCTCTCTCTCTTCCTCAAAACGTTGTCAAATCATCAAAAGCGCTTACGTGGCAGCTTATTAAATGCAAATAAAACTATGATAAAAACTCATATTGAGACTGGCCTTAGTGTAAGTATCTAATATGGACTTACTCGCAGCACCGTGTAGGAGGTCTCTATTAGGGTCGACCCTGAGGTGGGCAGGGGTGCTACTGCCTGCTGGCCTATGCCCCTGAAGCCCGAGGCCTCTAACATCATATATAAATGTAAATAGTTAGGTTTATTTATCTTAGCTTTAATTTTTCTATATATTTCAGTCTATATATAGACTACAAGCAAGAATTTAACACAAGTCTTCAAAACATAACATAACCTATGGCCATGAGTATGAGATTGGACATCTTCCAAATTTGATGCGAGACGTGACTTGAACGTAACTCGGTTGGTTAGGCTTTCTAGCTTATGATCAATTTAACTCTAGAGCATATGTTCTGCTCAACAGATGTGTAGTAATAAATCATGCTAATATTTTGTCTATAACTAAAATTTTTAGAAAAATCATACTCTCATTGAAATTTCAAAAAATAATTGGTGAAATTTCACGAATTTCAATAGTTTTAGGTATGGCAAAAAAAGTGTGGCACATCATAAATGGATAGTTTATGAAAAAAAGTTGTTATCACTTATGAGTTATACATAATAAGCGCGAGAAATAATTGAGGATCGAACTCTATGTCTAACTCAAAAGAAAAATAGATCTTTTATAAACATTGTTATGCATCTAATACTTTAATTTGACTTTTACTTTATAGTTTTGCACTAGGAAGCGTTTGAGAGATGAACATTGTTTTTTATTATAATTTTTAGGCATCTAATACTTTTTTGTATAACATATAACACTTGAAATTTGTATTAAGAAACCTACACTCTTTGTTCCAATTTATAAGATATTTTGGATTTTCTAGATATATTATTTTTATTTTAATTAAAATATAGTGTATATCTAAGTACATAGTAAAATCTATGGGTCTGATGGTTGTCTGCATTAGGCTTAACCTATATTAGACCTTATGCAGCACAACCTAAGCCAGTATAAACATATGCAGTGCCTTCATATTTGGTTCTCTCGCATAGGCAAGTCGTGTCTGATAAAACTATATTTGATTATTTACATTTTATTGCATATAGTCACCTTATATGTTCTATTAGAGATCTCATGTTTCTAGTAAAGGTAGAGAATGTGAAAATATTTTATTTTGGTATGTCTATCGGCTTATGCAAATTTGAATTGTCTAATACGAAAAATCTGGCATACTAGCTAATGATGCATTGGTCTGCTTTGAGCACTATACAAGCCTGCATAAGAGCCACTGCAAGCAACTAAATATGGGCAAATTACATTACACAAGCCCAAATACAAGCTAATGCAGACAACCAATCAGATCTTATGCATCTAGAAAAATAAAAATGTCTTAGAATTTAGAATTGAGGGAGTATATTTTTAGTGTAGACTTGAGGTGCTCACGGCTAGCTCGACGCTTGGACTGTTGTCGATTGCACACATCGTGGACTCGGCTGCAGGCAATGGTTTTCTAAACACTAAACGGTAAATAATCATTCACCGACCGTTCAGCTATTATTTGGATTAAATGGTCCATTAAACAGTCTAAGCAGACAATTAAACTGAATAAATTGATGATTAAATGGAAACGACATATCACCATGTAGCGTTTGCACAATGTTTAAATAGGCTAAACGAACGTTTAGATGAACAATACATGCAACATACATGATTCAATTTGTTTGAACAGATCAAATTCATCAAATTTATGGTATGCCACTTTATATAAAGGCACCAATTTTACCTCGTTGTCCATTATAAATGCTACGTTTATTGTTTCTCCCGTTACAATTGCAACACACGAACATATTTATCGGTCCTAAAAAATATTAAGCATGATTTTGAGAAATGTTTATACCTTCCTAGTTATTGAACCAGGTTTCACAAATTATCGAGTTTGTCTTTTAAAAGATGTTGAATTAGTTTCTTGAATAGTTTGAATGCGTGCAAAAACAATGAAATTTATAAACAAAAATTGAGCATAACTTAGCTAGATATGTTTCTTATGGTGGAACCTATCTACTTTTATATGAGTTCAAATTCTTGATTTGACACGGGTACTCTATTTTCCTGGATTCATTATAGGATTTTAATGGCACTATTCCTTCAGTGATAGGTGGCGACATGGCGTGGTCACTGATAGTGAGATTACTGCGTACGTGTATTCATATGAGATAGTGTGTACATGTATATGCGCGTCTATATTGTGTGATTTGATTTGAAAAATAGATGAAAACTAGCAAATATGCCCGTGTGTTGCAGCGGGAAGAAAAACTACCAAACTTTAATAAAAAAAATTAGGATAGAAATGTTACATATCTATTTTGTTTTTTAATATTTTTATAAAATTTAAAAATTATAATTTATTTTAGGATCACTATGACATCCACAATATAATGATGCATTTGGTGCATGTCCATGTCAAGTGCTCCCTGCCAGAGCTGGAGGCCTACCGATAGCCATTTTTAGCGTTGGCTCTGGGCACCTAAACGGTTCTAGCTTCGTGTATAGGAGGGCAGAAACGCTCCACCGTACCATCTCGTTTGGTGCGGCTTCGCTGGCTTCGGTGCCTCGGAGCAAGTGCAGGAGTCGCACCAAACTTGCCCTATGTTAATATTAACACTAATCTTGATAGATTTCCCCCCTCCATTATAAGGCACGGAAATATTTATTACCTATAAATATATCATAACTTAAATTTTCATATTATGTATGTGTTGGTAGAGTAAAATATTAAATTCCGTGATTTCTTTCTTTTTTGAAGACCATATAATAAACATAAAAAATAGACAAAATTATGGGTGAGCGAGGAAAAAAATAGCCAAGATGGAGTCGTCTCAAGAAAACCATAAAAAATCAAAAGATTCATATCGGGAAGCTGTAAAAAAATAGAAGAGACGGCTTTGGTAAAAGCAGCGATCGAAAACAACAATATTCAACATATAGGAAAATCATAATAATAAAAGTTCAAAAGAGTAAGCTTTGGAAAAAAAACAGTGATATAGAGATATAGATTGCTTGGAATATTTGATTTTTGTTTTGTAAATCATGGTTGCATACTTGCATGCCTACGTGATCGGCTGCTCCTAACCTCCGATGGTGGGCCTAATTGGGCAGGCTGCGTTGGAAAAGAAAAAATAATCTAAAAAATAACGTAGAAATGATATATATCTATTTATGTTTTATACTTTTTTATAAGATTTCAAATCTACACTTTATTTGTGATGACCGACATCCATAAGTTAATGTTGGCAATAATATGATAATATTTTATTAAACCCGTGTCAAATTAAAATACAACCTTCACAAATTTTTTTCTCTCGTCGCAAAACATTTAAACATAAATATATAATAAATTCATTTTTTATATTATCCAGTGTTGCTATACTTAAATATGAAGCTCCTGGTTATCTCTGAGAACCCATAAAATATGTAATGCAAATATCTATTTAAAGTCAGTAAGATGTTAGTTGCTCATGTGCCGAGAATTCATTTATTCGTCAATGATTATAACGAGAGACCTCTCAATTTTTTTACATAGCAACCCTTGATAGGGATTGTAGAGACAGATTTATTTCGACAAAATTATGAATGAACCGCTTAATATTTTAATTCACGGATTCATTTGTTGAACCATTGGCTGATTTTAACAAAATAAGTCTTTCTTCTAATCAAAACTATATCATTATATTGATGTACTGTATTTATATTTGTTCTTGGCGTTTATTAGAAAATTAAAAAAAACATGGGCCCAAAAGAAAGGATAGAAAAACGAGCTAAAAATCAAAACCAGAAAACTAATCGAAACAACAAAATACCGAAACGTTATGGGGCAAAAAAAAAACCAGCCGAACAAAATGGAAACAACCGGGAAAAAAGGGAACAAGTTAAGACCGAGGAGGACACGGAAAACAAAGGAAAAAGAATCAGGAACATGAACACCAGCGGACGTGCAAAACAGAAAAAAGCAGGAACGCGGAAACGAATTAGGCAGAAAAAATTAGCGGCAGAAATTTTGCCTATTTGATTAGGATTTGGATTGTACCTGTCTAGATTACTTAAAAAGGCCTACACATGTTATTATATATACTCCCTCCATCCCAAATTGTAAGTCATTCCAACAATTTTGGAGAGTCAAAATTTCTCAAGTTTGACCAAAATTATAAAAAAAATTACAAAGATTTATGACATCAAATAGGTATACTATAAAAATATAATTAACAAAGAATCTATTGGTACTTAGTTGGTATTATAAATGTTATTATCTTATTATATAAACTTGGTCAAACTTGAGATGCTTTGATTCTCCAAGATTCTTGGAATGACTTATAATTTGAGATGGAGGGAGTACTTAATAGGAGAGTTGTAGAGAGATGAAAAGAAATAGTTTCAATATTCACGGAGTTAGTCAGATGAGGGCATACAAAAAAAAATAGGTAGGTATAGATATATGTAAGGAACTCTTATCTGTGTTTGCAATCTATATCTATATCTAATATTAAAGAGATAAAATTTTTCTTCACCTATTTTTTGGTCCGGCTATCCCTTAACTAACTTTGTGAATGTGAAAAACCACCTATAGCCCTTCTCTTTATATAACTAGGAATCCAAATCCAATTAGATCTCTCCGATTTTATGTGAATAGGAATCTTAATTCAAATAGGAAAGATATAATAATATGGACAGCTATGAATCTTAATCCAATTACTCCGAGTAACCGGAATAGGAATCTTAATCCAAATACAAAAAAATATAAGAATAGAAATCTAATAAAGAGGAAAGACGGTCTTTGTTTCATTTCTTTTCTGTTCTTTGTTCTCTTTTTTCTGATTTTGTTTTCATTATTTTTTGTGGTTTTCTCCACCTGATTTTTTGGGTTCTAATAAATATAATAACAGTAAAAACAAACAGTACATAAGAGACCACAACTATTTTAATCTTTGACTCCTTAAGAAACAAAGATTTTTACCACTAAGTTAATTTAATTTTTGACTGAACTCATGACCCATACTATAACTCATTCTCGTCCAATAATGATATGATATCTTAATCCAATACATATTGGACCCGTTGCAATGCACGGGTTAGTAGAAATAAAAAGTAAACCAACGAAAATGAGAAGAAAAGATTAAAGTTTCATGGGCCCTAATCCAGTAATCCTAGAGGCCTTTTATTTCAGCCGGGGTATAGAAGTCACCAAGGCCCGCGCACCTGACACGTCACTCCCACCAACCCACTTCAGCAGGATGCCAGGATCACTTCCACTCCGCGGCTCCCCCTTTGCCCCGTGACTTCGCGACGAAGAGAAACCATGACGCCTCCCGGCCAACTGCTCCCCTTGGCCCGGCTGCCTCCGCTGCCTCACGTCCTCTCCAGCCACCGCAGCCGGTGCCCGCCTCCCGCCCACGCTCACGCCGGAGTGTCGCCTCTGCCTCCATGGTGGCCCCACCGCCTCCATGGCCGCTTCGTGCCTTCTCCCCAGCTGTTCCGGGCTCCAGCCTGGCCCCCTCGTACTCCAACACCTCCAGGGGTTTCGGCGGCCGCAAGAGGCGAGGCTCAGGCAGCTGCGGTGGCGGAGTTCGTGACGTCGGAGAGGGTGAAGGTGGCGGCGATGCTGGGGCTAGCCCTGGCGCTCTGCAACGCCGACCGCGTCGTCATGTCCGTCACCATCGTCCCTCTCTCGCAGGCGTACGGGTGGACCCCGTCATTCGCCGGCGTCGTGCAGGTTCCCAGTTTTCTGTTATTCTGCACAATTTTGTTTGCTTCGTCTGCGCTAGGGGCTACTGACTAGCCATTCTCATTGAAGTTTCTGGTTTTCAGAGTGCTCATTTGCAATAATCAACGTTTTAATGATGTGGTGTTCGAATAATTGATTAATTTTAAGTGAAAGCGTTCTTACATGGCTCGAGTCTCGAAATGACATGTCTGCAATGCCATATTTAGTTCATTTGCTCTACAAACATAGCAAAATACTATAGTCGACAAGGTTTGAATTTTCACTAGAAAGCTGTCTAGCACTCATATTTCCTGCTTATTCTTACTCAGGCTGCTGTAGTGAAGTAAATTACGAAAGATTACACATAAGAAAGTAAGGGCATGAGTTTGCCCATCTTGTTTGATGAATATCCTGATGTCATTGTGTTGTTGGCACTGCAAACAGTCATCCTTTCTTTGGGGATATCTGATGTCGCCAATAATTGGTGGAGCGCTTGTTGACAGCCTGTTCGGCTGGGGCTGAAACGATCGTATACGATCATGGATTATTACTGTTGGCTGGTTTGGTGTGAGAGAAAAATACTGTTCTGGCTGGAAATTTACGATCGTTTACGATCAAGCGAACAGGCTACTATGGTGGAAAGCGAGTCATGGCTTACGGTGTAGCCTTATGGTCCTTGGCTACATTCCTGTCTCCTTGGGCAGCTGGTCGATCTATCTCTGGTTGTTTCTCTTTACCAGAATCCTGCTGGGTCTTGCAGAAGGAGTGGCACTCCCAAGCATGAACAGCATGGTGTTGAGGTATCTACCTTTGTAACATTATTCCTTTTGATTACTTCATCTCCAACTTTTCCCCCACAAAAACGTATTGTTGTTTGGCTGTGGGGATTTCTGCTAAGATTTATGTAAGTGTTTGTATTGGCCCTTTTATTACAGGTGGTTTCCTCGCACAGAGAGATCTAGTGCTGTGGGTATTGCAATGGCTGGCTTTCAGCTTGGCAATGCCATTGGGTTACTTCTTTTCCCAATTATCATGTCACGAACTGGAATCTTTGGACCTTTTGTGATATTTGGATTATTCGGATTTCTGTGGGTGTTGGTGTGGATACCGGCTATATCTGGCACACCAGGTGAACATGCACAGATATCAGCATATGAACTGGAGTATATAACCAAAGGCCAGAAATTGGTGAAACCTCAAATTGGAAGTGAAAAAACAAAAAAGGTTCCCCCTTTCAGTAAACTGCTTTCCAAATGGTCAACATGGGCTTTGATTTGTGCAAACGCCATGCATAGCTGGGTAACTTAACAACTAATTTTTCATCAATTCTTTGTAAGATTGTGCCACAGAAAGACACATTTTAGGGAATAATCTTTTTTGTCTCATGATTTTTTTCAGGGTTATTTTGTTATCCTTTCATGGATGCCAGTCTATTTCAAAACAGTAAGCCTTCACTCTGCTTCAATGTTCTTTGAATATATAAATTACTTTTCCCAGTATTCAACTTGATATTGCTTTTGTGGTGATCAGATATATCATGTCAATCTGAGAGAAGCTGCTTGGTTCAGTGCACTCCCTTGGGTGATGATGGCAGTTTTAGGCTACGTGGCTGGTGTTGTATCAGACATGCTTATTAGAAATGGTACAAACATTACTTTAACACGGAAGATAATGCAGGTATGTTGCTTCAAAAAAAATAGTAGCATAACAGTCAGGAAAGTTTTCATTTCTTTTATTCATAAAATGATCTTGTGCACCTCTCCACACTCTTTCCAAAAGTCACATGCTTCCTGATATGCTGCGATCTATTAATCATAAGATACAAAAACCAAACATGTTAAGTGTACACTTCCTGTTGCAGTTTATTTTCATCAATATTGGCTTCTTTTTGGTTTTGCCATTTCAACTTTCAAGTGTACACTTCCTGTTGCATTAACTTTTTTCCTGACTATTGACTTTTCATTCTGCAGTCAATTGGCTTTCTGGGGCCAGGTATTGCTTTGCTCTGTCTGAATGCAGCAAAGAGTCCAATCATTGCTTCAGCCTGGCTTACAATTGCTGTTGGTTTGAAATCCTTTGGCCACTCAGGTTTCTTAGTAAATCTACAGGTACTGTAGTTCAGTGATGGAGCAGACACTCATTCTTCGCAATTTGGATCCTCTTTTTCCCATCTGATATATATCATTTTTAAAACATATCAGGAGATCGCCCCACAATATGCTGGAGTCCTACACGGTACTAAATAGTAAATATGTTCCTTGTGTTAACTGTAGATTTCCATTTTGTTGCATTAACTAACTTTAGTCTACAATTGTGCTGTGACAGGAATGTCAAATACAGCTGGGACATTTGCTGCCATTCTAGGAACTATTGGAGTAGGATTTTTTGTTGATCGGATGGGTTCTTTCCATGGATTTTTGATATTGACGTCGCTTTTATACTTCAGCAGTGCTCTTTTCTGGGATATCTTTGCTACTGGAGAGCGTGTTGACTTTGATGGCACTGGCTAGCAACTCAGAGGAACTCTGCGGTTTTCTATCCTTAAAACACAGAATGCTGATTCAGGACAGTGTTTTACCGCCAACCATCAGAAAGTTATTTGCACCTGAAGATGAAGAACTTTAGTTACGACTGTACAGTATTGGGTTTCAACCTTTTAAAGCACGCTTGGAAGTCGAATATCAGCGATGGATAAACACATGGAACCGTCTTTATAGGTCGTTTTAGATTTTCTTGGAGGGATATCCCTAATGATGTTACATAGAATAAATAACAGGGCAGGATGTCAACCATTAATGGCGCCGAAAGTAGTAGAGAACTGAAACTGATTTGCAGCCTAGTCAGAAAATGGGAATCCCAACCATTAAGGGAGAATGGGTTTGAAAAACATGGGGAATTTGGGTGTAAATGCTACGGAAAGTTGTGGCCTTTTAAAATTCTTATAACATGTGACTTTTTTACTGTCAATTTCCCTTCTTTTAAGTATATAATGAATGCAGCAAACAGGGAAATCCTTGATGGGGAGCATAGAAGGGTCTTTACATTGATGAAAAAAGTTGAAAACTTCAGATGCAATGCTATTCAGTATTGAGAATACCATACATCGATGTCTGTAGAGATTCGGGATTTAGAAGGAAATATTCTTGGAGGGCTACTAGTAAGGATGTAAGGGGACACCCAATGGTGTTCTATGATCAGCTAACTTAGTTCTTTTCTCCACCTAAATGCTAAATTAATCAGGTGGCATGCCACTGTAGTTTATTTTATCAAGTTCCGGAACCATTCAAGTTCATTTTATCAAGTTCCGGAAGGACCAATAACCCGAGAGACTTGCATCCCTACCCTTGACCTCAACACTCAACAGTCTGACATAAGGAAGAGAACGCGTCTCTTCGGAGACATCCGATAAAGAAGAGAACGCTTCAGAGGACAGGCCAAAGGACGATGCCATGGTCCATTTCGTCTCTGGCAGTGGAATTGTAAACATACCTACAGGGACATCCTCCACCAATTAAATTATTGTAAACAGTAGTTGACATACGTACATTTACTCCTAAGTCATAGCTCCTAACCCCACTGGCTTGGCCTGAAAACCCATTTCAACCACCTGTTTATGATAATAAAGATGTATGCACCCAGTCAAATTTGAATCAGTCCATCCTCCATCGCCTCCGAGTCTACAAAAGCTAAGAATCAGAAGAACGTGTACCTGATTATGCGCGAGCAGCTGTTCGTCCCATCTTCGCATCCCATCAGCCATGCAGGCAGCTCGCAACCGGACATCCCCAACCGGCCATGGAGGTTTCTCTGGCTTCAACAGTGAGTTTCAGTCAGATCCTGGGTTCTCTTGGACTTCTACCTATACACCTCGTTCCCGTATAGTCAACACGAAGGCCAGGAGCTCAATATCATTCCGGGAAAGAGTTGCTGCACTTTTCGGGTCGTGGGCAAACTGCTTCACTCCTCGATCTGAAATCAAGGAAGCCCATGAGAATCCTCCAATCGAGCGCCAGGATGTGTCTGCTAGTCCCAGTAAGCTCACCTTCCTTTCTTCATTCATCTGTCATGTAGAAGCTGAGATGCTGCCTGTGTAACTATCTTAGTTACTATTACTACTAGCTAGTCCTGAAACGAATTGCATTAGAAACGAGACACAGATATTTACCTCGTCAAATGAGGCCAATCAGGTCTTTTAAGATTCTATAGCAGAAACGATTTTAATCATGGTAATGCAAACGCTTACGGGTCGAGCAACTTGTAAACAGTCTAAATGACTGGCGTAACAACCTTCTTGCCTGTAATTCTGCTACTCCTTCCGGCTAGCTGGAGTTTTTGTGAATGAAAATTTGGTGGGGAAGCTCTCCCCCCCGTTTGTGTTAAAAAAAATGGTAATGCAAAATTGTGGCACAAATCAGCAATAACCGATAAGGAGTCCATACTAATCGACCTTCAACTTATGGGTTACAAATATCATACAGCATGATGTTTGGTCAAAGTAAATTTGAGCTTACTCAGACTCCCGATACTCCCGATCTACAATTTGAGTTTTCATTGCCACTTCCTGTTTCCAGTTTTCACCTAATAAGCTAATCAGAATTCAAACTCGTCCAAGTTAGCATTGCTCTTCAACTGACATTTCTAATGACATGCTTTTGGTCAATCATGAAGCTTTGCGTTCAAGTTACAAAACTCAACACCACCCATAATCTGGTCCAAAACAAGACATACATAGCTGCTAAATGATGAATATACTTCGTGAGGATGTGTTCTTAATCAAACTGCTCAACTATTAAATCAAAGTTGAGTCCAATTAAGATGGTTTCCGATTGTTTCCTGCAGTCTCCAGAATTTCATCGACAAGTAGCACAAGCAATAATATACAGAATATATCCAGGCAGAGAGGTGATAGCAGCCAAACAAAGTCCTGGCAAGAACAGTTCTCGTTTCAGGAAATTTGCCAGGCTACTTCAAACTTTAGTGAACAAAACAAAATTGGGTTAGGTAATTTTGGCACTGTGTATAAAGCGAAGCTCAGGGATGGATCCATCATAGCTGTAAAGAGGGCTACTAAGGTTTGTAGGTGAATATTCCTTCAACAGAAGAAATGCTGTACATATTTACTACACCGAGTTACTTGCAGCAATCAAATCAAGAAAAAGTTTTCATGCAACATCTGGATTTGGCAGATGCATGGTGGGCATCTATCTGCAGAGTTCAGAAGTGAAATCCAGATGCTGTCCAAGGTCGAGCATTTGAACTTGGTAAAGTTTCTTGGGTACGTGGAATACGAGGATGAACGCCTAATTCTGGTTGAGTACATCAGTAATGGAACACTCCGTCAACACTTGGATGGTACGTCAAACATGTGCAATGGACAAGCTTAAACACATACTACTTCATTTCTTGTGGTAGTGTAGCAATATTGTCAAGATGGTAAAAGTTATAGAATCCACGAATTTTGTAAGTCACCACTCACCAAGATAGTATAACTGGATGAAGTTAAATGCATTGAAGTATTGTTTATAAATATGACAAGTCACCTGTGATATCCTAAATGTCAATCTACTGAAAGAGATGTAAAAACATGTGCATGCTATTCAGCTTAAGCCTATGGTTTTCTTTTTTGCGTGTTTGAACCATGTTTCATTTATGTTCCCAGTTCCAATCTTGATTTTTGGAATCAAATTATGTTGTAGAATGTAATGCTATAAATCTTCATTTTCCATTGGATTAAAGGGAACTTAATGAACTTTTCCACTATGCAGGGTCAAAAGGGGAACCATTGGAATTTGCACAGCGTCTCAACATCGCTGTTGACATAGTTCATGCCATTGCCTACTTACATGGTTATACAGGTACCCACACTCCATTTCTATATGAAAATTTGAGTCAGCCCCCAAACATAGATGCATAAGATAGTCATATTTGGCATAACCCCACAAGTGCATATTTGATCATGGTCCTGAATGTTAATACACCACACAGCAGATCCCTAGATGATACAGTCAGCATGAAAAATCACCATCTCAGAACATCCATGATCAGAATTTTGTATGATAGCCACCCAAAATATCTATGTATTGACATCTACCGCGGATACCAAACCTTCAGCATCCTTATGTCTGACAAATATTTTCCTACAATGGGAAGCAGATCACCCGATCATCCACCGTGACATCAAGTCGTCCAACATTCTCCTAACAGAGCAACTACGAGCAAAGGTTGCTGATTTTGGCTTCGCACGCCTAGCCCCTGAAAACCCTGAAGCGACCCACGTGTCAACGCTGGTAAAGGGGACGGCCGGATACGTGGACCCTGAGTACCTCTGCACAAGCCAGCTCACCGACCGCAGCGACGTCTACTCCTTCGGCGTCCTTCTCGTCGAGCTCATCACCGGCCGACGCCCTATCGAGCGTGGCCGCGGGCGCGGGCGCGGGCGCCACCAACGCCTCACCACCGAATGGGTAAAGCAAGCACACCCAAACAAAACCAGCGCTTCTGATACTGAAATGTACCGCACGTGAGGTGTTTGACGAAATTACCGTGCTCGTGCAGGCGCTGCGCAAGTGCAGAGAGGGCTTCGCAGTGGTGGTGATGGACCCCCGGATGCGGCGGACCAGCGCTGTCGTGGCAGCGGTGGAGAAGGTCATGGCGCTGGCGGCCGAGTGCACGGCTCCGGATCGCGCCGCACGGCCAGCAATGCGGCGCTGCGCCGAGTTGCTCTGGTCCGTGAGACGCGACTTGCAGCAGGAGCAGCAGCGCGCGGCGGCCGCGAGCGCAGGAGCGAGGCGGCACGATGGCTCGACGTACGCACCGCCGTCGGTTACGAGTCTGAGGCAGGAAAGGTTCGAGGACTTGAGATGATCTGCTGCACGATGTTGGGGAACACGACGTAGATTTGAAATTAGTGCAGCTGTGGATGTGGAGTGCTACGCTCCCTCCGTCAAAAAGAAATGTCTTCTTTTACGTAGTCCCTCCGTTTCGAAATAAACGATCTTATAGTATTTAAATCTTGTTCTAATTATTTGGTCCTGTCGTTTTTTAATGTATATTTTTTCAATACACATTTCTCTTATTTCTCTTTTCATAATACATCGCTCTTTAAGAGACATTGTGCTTTTTTAGCTTTAATGTTGATTTCTGTGATAAATTCTAAAATGTTTGTTTAATACGAAAGGAGAGAATCGATATTAATCCAGTTTTATAGATATATAAAAAACATATATTAATATTTATAATGTGTAACAAGTATCATTAGATAAAACCATAGATTATATTTTTATATAAACTTATTTGATGTACAAATATTGATAATGTTTTTATAAATTTAATGTAGGGTATGATTGAGCACCACCTAAATTGGATGTTATGACAAATTGTCTAAATCAGTATAAGTCCTATTCTAAGTGCTAGCCATACAAAGTCTAACGTGACACTAAATTTATTAGTCGACTTGTGGGTATTCCTGCTACGAAATGGCGACACCGGTTCACGTTAGTATCCAAACCGGTCCAGGCCAAATTTTTCCTAGAGGCTTGTGTGGCCACTGGCCAAGTTGTTTCTTCGTGTCCGAAAGAGTTTTAAGTCAATCTATATATAAACTTGTTCGGTCTCATAAGAAACTTGTACAATTACGTGTAGAAAATGTTTCTACTAGTATAAAACCAGTCATCTATATAAAACAAGAGGATCACAGGCAATTGCGGTGTCCAACACACGATCAAAGAAAAACCAATCCAGCTCATTTTACACTCTCTTCTAATCTGTTATTACTTCTCGTTCTTCGGGTACTACTGATGGCTATTGATTCAACAACGACAAAACTCTAGAGCGGTAAGACCGACTAGAGCAGCCTATAGCCGCATGCACATCCTGATGGGATCCATGCCAAATAACATGTCTTGCGTATTTGTCGTGCTTTTGATGAGACTTCTCCATCGACGTGTCTTGCATATTGCATTTACGCTGGAGACATACGCTGATGTGTGAACGTGCTTCTAGACGACGGCGATTTAGAAGTTGACTAAGCTGATTTTTGACTTGCCTCTAATCCGTTTGTATCCGAGGATTCTGACTCTTGCGATGAGTGAGTGAGCGAGTGACCGATCTAAGCAGGACCGTTTGGGAGGCCTTCAGCCTGTTCGTTTTCGGCTTATACGATCGTGGATTATAAGCTGAAACATTATTTTTCTCTCACACCAAACCAGCTAACAGTACTTCTGGCTTATAATCCACAATCGTTTCGACCGAAACGAACAGGCTGCTTAGACGAAGGAGCTAGAGATAGAGCCACAAAGGATCAAGGCACTTTATCGTGCCATACGTCACCATCTGTGTGAGAGCTCCGTGAACGGCCAGCAAAGGACCCTGCGCCGAAACTACGACTAAGACGTGACACCATGCATGATGCACTAGTTGCAAGTCCCCAGTTCCCTGGCTCGATTCAGGATCGGGGACGGAATACGACACGAGTGGCCTCATGGACTGGACCGCAAAGCAAAGGGTCGCCGTCTTGCAGACGCATCAGCATCACCTTCAGAACCAAAAAAGTGCCTAGGATATTTTAAGGGACACTCGGATCTAGCAACGCCACATGAACAATTTTAGCGCATCCGCGATATTGACTGCAAACTTGCAACGGATCAATCACATCATCCTGAGAGTAGGCCTAGGCTGAGAGCAAATTGGTTTGGAGACCAGCAGTGTCGTGTTGTAGATTGGCACGAGGTGGACGATGCATTGGTATTGGTACAAATAGAGCGGCATGGGGTGACTACTGATGAGGCCGAACGAATCAACGAAGCCAATTCCAGCATGGATTTCAGAATTTCAGATCTCGCATCATGCCACCCACCAGGTATGGTGATAAAACCGGGGACAATCTCATCTGGGCGTGCACGGTGCCCAAGGGCAGAGGATATCATTCTCAAATAGGAAAGCCGATGGACAGGGCCAAAGCGCCGCGTCTGCCCGATCTGGAAATTTTTGCCTTGCCGGAAGGCCGGAACCATGCATCACTGCATCAGATCAGAGTGCAGACCCGATTCACCCGCTTCGCTCGCGCCTTGCGGACTCGTCCCCACGTGTGCTCCTCTGTCGCTGCAGGGTTGCCCCCCTCCCACTTGTTCTTCCTGAATACTCATAGGCTGCGGCAAATTTATTTCAGAAATAAAAAAAAATAAGGCCGTCATCAATCTTTTATTGCGCTTGGAGCCTTGGACGATGAGTCGATAACATTGTTTTGTTGTTAAAGTAAAAGAATAAAAGAAGAAGAACCATGACACAATTTCGTTCAGCTTCTGCAATGAAAAATCCAAGCTGGCAATTCATAGAATTCTATCGCAGGCTCTGTTCGGCTGGTATTAAATCGGCTTCTGCTAATTTGTATGGCTAGTTTGTTATGAGAGAAAAATACCATTCCATAGCTGATTGATACGGATTAAAGTCGGCTGAAAAGCACTGGCTAACAGGCCAAAAATACACTTGTCGAGCAAAAGAGGAGGAGAAACGATCAGAGGCACTCCTTCATCTTCTCCTGCCTTTGTCCCTTTCCTCCACGAACTAAAATATCTCCGCTTCTGAGTTTTCCCAAAAATAATGGTCTCGCCCAATTTATCGGATCCATCGCCCTCCTCACGTGAGACCCCTCCCGTCACCTAGAAAAAGGTTCCCCGGGGTTCCAGAGCTCCTCGCTCGCTCCCATTCCATCCATCCATCCCTCCCTCCCACTTGGTGCTTGCCCGAGCCCCGGAGAAGCCTTATCGCCTCCTCCTCGCACGCCAGCTGATCGCAGCAATTCCCCACCGCTCGCCTGCCTGGTGCCCGCCATGCCGGAGATCAAGTGCGGCGCGGCCGAGAAGGTGAAGCCGGCGGCGAGCCCGTCGGCCGAGAAGCCCGCGGACATCGCCGGCAACATCTCCTACCACGCGCAGTACAACCCCCACTTCTCGCCGACCGCGTTCGGGCCGGAGCAGGCCTTCTACGCCACCGCCGAGAGCGTCCGCGACCACCTCATCCAGGTGAGAGCGCGCACGCAAAAGCCGATCCTTAGCCTTTCTCGCTGCTGTCCGCACCGCACTGAGGCGGAGGTGTGATCCGTGTGCTTTTTTTCCCCTCGCGCGCGCGCGTGTACAGAGATGGAACGAGACGTACTTGCATTTCCACAAGACGGATCCGAAGCAGACGTACTACCTGTCCATGGAGTACCTGCAGGGCCGCGCGCTCACCAACGCCGTCGGCAACCTCGGCATCACCGGGGCCTATGCTGAGGCCGTGAAGAAGTTCGGCTACGAGCTCGAGGCCCTCGCGGGACAGGTGAGCTCTCTTAAGAGTACCTCCACCCATAAATTGGAGTGTGATTTGTTAAGGCTATCTTATAGTAGTACTTGACACTGATTATTTAAATGAGATGGCGCTTTGTTTGACTGCGTTGTCTAATGGCATTAACGGTTTTTATCTCACTTGTTTAAGAAACATCCGAGATGTCTGGACTCTGGATAGCTTAGATTTGATTCCCTAGTTTACTGAATCAGGAAAAGGGAATAAATTCGCATGGATCGGAGAAGAGCTTTTGCACATTCCAGATCTAAACTTTGTCTGCAAAAACCTAACTTGTTTGCCAACTTTACCCATTTCTTACTACGAAATATCTGTTCTGTACCTTTCCAATAGTCCATGAGAAATGTGATACCCATACCATAAGTGAAGAAAACCTGAAAAATGAGTTTTAAGCTGAATGAATTGTTTATCTGAAACTGAAAAGCTTCAGGATCAAGAAGACAGGACATGCTTTCTCTTTATCTGCTTGATTGGCAGAATTGACTTATATATGAACCTAAATGTTGCCAAGGAACTTAAGTGCGGATTCATAGCATCTGAGTTTTACTTTCTAGTTGGAATTTTATGAATTTCCTATGATGCAAATTAATATTAAACTGATTTTTCTCAGGAAAAAGATGCAGCTCTAGGAAATGGTGGCTTGGGTAGGCTTGCATCTTGCTTTTTGGATTCAATGGCAACATTGAATTTGCCTGCTTGGGGCTATGGCCTGCGTTACCGATATGGACTGTTCAAACAACACATTGCCAAGGAGGGTCAGGAAGAAATTGCAGAAGATTGGCTTGATGTATGAACCACAAATGCACATATGATTCTTTTGATTTTTTTTCCTAGACCTCTATAACCAATACTCCTTTTTTTTCTTCAGAAATTCAGCCCCTGGGAGATTCCCAGGCATGATGTGGTGTTCCCTGTCAGATTTTTCGGCCATGTTGAGATTTTGCCTGATGGCTCGTGAGTATAATATGGAGCCCACATTTTCTGTTTGACGAAATTTATTTTTACTGCATTTAGTTAAATTTGAAGTTTTTAAGGCTTCTCATACTTTCTAGTCTAGATAAAAAAGGGAATCACATTCCTTCGTTAACTTGGTTTAACCATTCTAAACTCCTAGTTCTAAGAAATATTCATTTATATCTTTTTTGCCCTCCAGCATCCAGAACTAAAAAAACTGCAAGTATGAGGTAATGTGGATGCCTTATTTTTTGTGTAATCCAAAAGCTTCGCAAATATGAATTTTAAATGTCTGAACCACAGACTAAGTTTGGCTTGGTGGATTTGCTTATACTTCAATGATAATATAAATCCATACATTTAACTTACCTAGATCTTCTTAGATCCTTCTCCCTGACTTTTCTTTTCTTTTTTCTTTTGTTATTTATTTCATGTTATGGGTGGTTATTTGAGGGCCTTGATGTAACTCGTCATATGATTGCTTTCTTTATCGTGTGATAGTCGGAAATGGCTCGGAGGAGAAGTCCTGAAGGCTTTAGCATATGATGTGCCAATCCCTGGATACAAGACAAAAAATGCAATCAGCCTTCGTCTTTGGGAAGCAAAAGCTACCGCTGAAGATTTCAACTTATTTCAATTCAATGATGGTCAATATGAGTCAGCTGCCCAACTTCATGCTAGGGCCCAACAGGTGATATTTCATTCTAAAGTGAAACTATCAGCTATTCATAAGATTCATTTCCAAAGACTGAATAAAGAGCGATGCCTTTAATTATTGGTATATTTTTATTGACTGATGATATGCTGAAACCTGTAACTTATTCCTTCATGGTACTAGTTCTATCTAGAAAAGAGACTTATGTCTTTGAGTATCACATTGCAGATATGTGCCGTTCTTTATCCCGGTGATGCTACAGAAGAAGGAAAGCTTCTAAGGCTGAAGCAACAGTTTTTCCTTTGCAGTGCATCACTTCAGGTAGTTAAGCAATTCATTTCACTTGAGCAAGGTTCCAATAAAAGGAACCAGGCATGTATGCCCACCTTGTGCTTTTCTATATGTTTGGCAATGATCTATGAGATAATTGGAAACACAATGTTGTAATTTTATTGTATTGTTTGAACCATCAATATATCAGGCTCAATCATGTTACCTCTACTATATGCACCACCACATGAACTGTTTTCAAATTGTACTAGGATAATGAGATTTAGATCATTTATCATGTTTTCTTTTAGTTGCAGTGTGCCTTTATGGTTCTAGTTTGTTAAAGATTTATCAATATCTTAAAAAATATCTCTGTGACGATTATCGATGAGCATAACTGAAAATGGGTTATTTCCAGGATATGATTGCCAGATTTAAAGAAAGGAAATCTGGCAGAGTTTCAGGGAAGTGGAGTGAGTTCCCTACTAAAGTTGCTGTTCAACTGAATGACACCCACCCTACTCTTGCCATCCCTGAGCTAATGAGGTTACTTATGGATGAGGAGGGACTTGGTTGGGATGAAGCTTGGGACATAACATATAGGTGGGCTTCAATTTATATAATTGACCTATAAATCTTTTTCGACCAATATTTTAAGCTCCATCAAACTTCTAGAGATGTTCTTACTTGAACTAATTACAAAATTATCTTCTGTGATCCAGGACAATTTCCTACACCAATCATACAGTTCTTCCTGAAGCTCTTGAAAAATGGTCACAAATTGTGATGAGGAAATTACTTCCACGACACATGGAAATTATTGAGGAAATTGACAAGCGGGTAATTTTCATGCGACATTTACTTTTTCTATGCACTGCAGTCATTGCACAAGCTCACAAGTTGTGCCACTGGTTTGCAGTTCAGAGAATTGGTAATCTCCAAACATAAGGAAATGGAGGGAAAGATCGATTCAATGAAAGTTTTAGATAGCTCGAATCCCCAGAAGCCAGTTGTGCGCATGGCAAATTTGTGTGTGGTGTCTTCTCATACGGTAAATACAGCCAGATTGATTCCATGATCATGTTTTATAGCTGTTTATGTCACTATGACCAATATGAAGTACTAAGATAAGCTGTCTGCTATATTGGATTTGCTGCCCTCCTCTTCATGTTAAAAACTTATAATTCATTTAAGATGTGAAAATTCATAAATTGTTACGTCAATGTGCTCCAAGTAGTTCTGGATTCTCCATTTTCTACTGCTCTATTTATTGTCCTGAAACGTATTCATTTTTTTCTGACAGGTGAATGGAGTGGCTGAGTTGCATAGCAACATTTTGAAGCAAGAACTATTTGCAGATTATGTCTCTATATGGCCTACCAAATTCCAGAACAAAACTAATGGAATCACGCCTCGAAGATGGCTCCGGTTTTGTAACCCTGAGTTGAGTGAAATAGTCACAAAATGGCTAAAGTCAGATCAGTGGACAAGTAATCTTGATCTGCTTACTGGACTTCGCAAAGTATGTGCGAATGCTTCTAACCTTGCATCTGCTTGTCATTGCTCTATCACAGTATAACTGAAAACCTTCAACAGTTTGCAGATGATGAAAAGCTTCATGCTGAGTGGGCAGCAGCCAAGTTATCTTGCAAGAAGCGCCTAGCCAAACATGTGTTGGATGTGACAGGTGTTACGATTGATCCAACTAGCCTTTTCGATATACAGATTAAGCGCATACATGAGTACAAGAGACAGCTCCTAAACATATTGGGAGCTGTTTACAGATACAAAAAATTAAAGGTAGGTTTCTTTGAGTTGCCTGCATCCTTTCTTGAAGTGGTGCTTGTACCATTTTGGTTTTACCATATTGAGCTAAATTCTTTAGATGCATATGTTTCGATATACCCTGTTCTAGTTTTGAATAGGCCTATGAATCTTGTAGGAAATGAGTGCAGAAGAGAGGCAGAAGGTTACACCACGCACTGTCATGCTAGGAGGGAAAGCGTTTGCAACATACACTAATGCCAAAAGAATAGTGAAATTGGTAAATGATGTTGGTGCTGTTGTGAACAATGATCCTGAAGTTAACAAATATCTGAAGGTATGAACTTTTCAGTGTATTATCAGATATTGTGGCAGATTGTTCTTAGAACCCTTCAGAAACATCAATTTGTATTTGTGATCCATCAAAAAGAGTAACCCTTTTTCTATACTACTACATACATGATGGTCCATATCATTTATTTAAAGTGCTCTTCTCCTTTTCCTGCCAGGTTGTCTTTATCCCGAATTACAATGTATCAGTTGCTGAAGTGCTTATTCCTGGTAGCGAATTGTCACAGCATATTAGTACTGCTGGTATGGAAGCAAGTGGAACAAGCAACATGAAATTCTCTCTGAATGGTTGCGTTATCATCGGCACCCTTGATGGAGCTAATGTTGAAATAAGAGAGGAGGTAGGAGAAGATAATTTCTTCCTTTTCGGTGCCAAAGCTGATCAGATTGCTGGGCTGAGGAAGGACAGAGAAAATGGCCTGGTAAGATAGCTACAACTAAACTTCACTGTTAAACTTTTTATAATAAGTAGATGGACTATTATTGGCTTATAAGTAGATGGGCTATTATTGACTTATTTCTTACAATATGACAGTTCAAACCAGACCCACGTTTTGAAGAAGCCAAGCAGCTTATAAGGAGTGGCACTTTTGGCAGCTATGACTATGAACCTCTCTTGGATTCCCTTGAAGGGAATTCTGGATTTGGGCGTGGTGATTATTTCCTTGTTGGCTATGACTTCCCAAGCTACATTGATGCACAGGACCGGGTGGACGCAGCCTACAAGTAAGAACACTAACAATATTACTTTCTCATTAATCTCACCTGCAAGGTCATGAACAACCATGGTCCTGCAGTCACCATTACTTGTGCCTTCATATTAGTTACTGTGCTATATTCATACTAGTCACCGTTACATGCAGCAGTCTTGCTGTTTCTATTTCTTTTTTTCCACATATAGTGATCATATCGCCGACACAAGCGAGATATTCTCCTTTTCCCTCTGCCTAGTTTGATATCTAAAACTGAATGCTTGGTTACATGACAGGGATAAGAAGAAGTGGATCAAGATGTCCATCTTGAACACAGCTGGGAGTGGCAAATTCAGCAGCGATCGCACCATCGCCCAGTATGCCAAGGAGATATGGGACATCAAAGCTAGCCCTGTTGCGTGAACCAGGGGGACGTGATTCAACATCAAGCGTAGTTTCTTCGGATGCTACAATAATAAGGATGAATAATGACCCACGGTGCTTGACGCCCACTTCCGTTGTAGGCATGGAACGGGGCACGAAGCTTGTTCTACCGCGCTGTCTATTTTGAAGTGCATGCTATATGCAACTTTTTTTTTGTTCTTTTTCCCCCTTATATCTTATGAAACAAGATCCTGTTGATCTGTATTGGATTATTTCATCCTGAAATAAAATAATCCAATTATGATATTTGTCGCCATAATGTGCTAGAAAAATGGATGTTCCTTCCTCCAAAGTCAGCAGTGCCCAAACTCCACATGATTGTTTTTGATTTATTCTTGAGTGCTGATGTTTTGGACCGTCGGCGGGTGTGCCAACATCTCTCATTCTTACCCAGGTGTTTCCATGGGAATACCTTGTTCGCTTCTTTAAGGCCTTGTTTGGATGCACATGTATCCATCCAAGTGGATTGAAGTGAAACTTAGTTTAATTTCTATCCAACCCACTTTAATATATGTGGATTGGGATAAATACATGTGCATCCATGTAAGACCTAAATTGTTTTGTTTGCAGTAAGGTCTTAAATCTGGATATCTGACGCACGGACAGAAAATTGACAGATATGGAAGGAAGTCTCCTTAAATTGTTTTGTTTGCAGGAAGTCTGAATATCTGACGCGCAGACGAAAATTTAACAGATATGGAAAGTATTAAACAATGAGAATAAACAGTGGCCTGTGAATAGTGGAAGTGACCGAAGTGAATAGTTGTGTACATCCAGTGATTGTAAATAGATGCACAATGCCTGAGGTCCTCACTATTCATGACATGATCGAAAAGTTTAGCTAGCATAGGAGTTTTGCTGCCTCACGAATGCAGAGAATTTTTTTCCTTCAGGACTGAGCTTTCGCCTTCCGGCAACTAGAAAATTTAGGGACGGCGCCTTAGCGGGACATATGGGGACGCAACATATGAACACAGGATGACAGGATATGATTGGACCCTAGCGCAAGTTGATTCTACCTATTCATTTCAACATATAACGACATACAAGTCATCTTGCTAGCTAAACTTTTTAATCATGTCAAATGATTCAGTCTGTGTTCTTGCATATGCATGTCCCAAATACTAGTTTCGAGTTTCCAAAAACATACTTCCCTACCTTAACACTTAACCTTTCCGCCTGGGGAAAACCGACTCTTCATCGTGCGAAAATATAGACGCACTTATCGATAGCCCAAATCCATTCCAGCGGCGTTCACCCATTTCTTGTGCAGCGAAAGATCCGA
Organism: Miscanthus floridulus; assembly: GCF_019320115.1. Taxonomy (NCBI): domain Eukaryota; kingdom Viridiplantae; phylum Streptophyta; class Magnoliopsida; order Poales; family Poaceae; genus Miscanthus; species Miscanthus floridulus. The sequence continues at coordinate 129,177,261 of NC_089584.1, forward strand.
TAGCGCCTCCAAGTCTGACGCGCGTGCTTGCTTATAGCAGGCTGCTAACGTCAGTTTTGAATAAGCAAAACATTTATTTTAAATTGCTATAACCTTCGAACGGTGTATCTATTTTTAATTCTGTCTGCACCAGTGTGTTTTATATGACGAGTCGAATAAAACTAGACCGCACTTGCATATTTTGAATTTTTTTATTCTAGTAACAAATTATGTCAACTAACTTATAATGTGACATATAAGTTTTATAGAATAACTTATCATAATAACTTATGTATACAAATTGTGTTTGATAATTTTTGTACATAAGTTGTGTTTCATAAATTTTGTGTTTCTAAGTTTTGGTATAAGTTATAAGTTAATTCAATCCTTTATGTGTTAATAACTTTTGTATTTGCATGTTTTGGTATAAGTTATAAGTTAATTCGTTACTTTGTGTTTAATAACTTTTTTAAATAAGTTGTGTTCATAACTCTTGAGTTTATGTCGTTTTCGCTTTCCGAGAAACAACTTTGACAAAATATATATTAAAAATATTAATATTTATGGTACATAATTGGTATCATTGGAAAGATCTTTGAATCTAGTTTTTTAATAAATTTATTTAGAGATACAAATGCTGCACGCATTTTCTACAAATCGAGTAAACCTTGTGGCACGGAAAACAAAAAACGACAGATAATTTAGGACAGATGGAGTATATGTTATAAGTTATATGTATAGGTTAGTACACATAATTTTCTACTAGAAAAAAATTCTTCGAAACATATGCAAGTGAAAACTAGTATTGTTCGTCTTGCCGCGTAAAACACACCGGTGTAGACGGAATTAAAAAGGGATACACCGTTCAAAAGTTATATCATTTTGTTGCTTTTTCGTAGTATGTACTCAGAGAAAGAGAGCAGCGGAGGAGAGCGGCACCGCGCATGCATATGTTCCTCCGTGGAGCCTATAGTGCTATGCAAAAATAGAAAGCGTGGGAAATTTTTTTGCCAAAAGGGAAAAATTTAGGATGTCCAAAAATCAATCACTGGTTTCGAATCCCATGAACATTCGCCGATTAGTCTGACCGTATCGATAGGCCAATCTAAAGGTAAAAGGACGTGGAAAAGAATAAGAAGTAGGATAGGTTTCCCAACATAAATGTTCAATAGAGAAAGAAAGTATAAAAGTAGTTAGGGTGATTAAAAATAGTCGAGAATTCTTAATGCAAAATTGTCTTCTATATTTTAGGAGCGAGATTTTAAAAATTGTTGGAGAAATCCAAGCAACTTTATTAGCCACTTGTAAAATTTATTGATTTACAAATTAGTATTTGTTATATATATTTCATATTCCAACAGTTTTTTTTATCTTGTGCGTATTTTGGAAAAGTTATTCTTGCTCTCCATATTTGTCTAGAAGAATAATAACGTATATGGCAATATTTGAAGATTTGATTAAAGAAGTTGCTCAAGTTGCTCGGTGGAGCCAACTGCTAAAAAAAGTCAAAACAAATTATATACAGAAATGCTATACAACACACATGTGTTTTAGCATAAAAAAACACATGGATTTTTTTGTCTCTCTCCCTCTCTCTTTCTCACCGGTGACCACCGGCGTCGGCGCCGACGACCGGCGAGCTCACCCCAGCGGCGGCGACAGCGGATCTGTGATTTGTCCTTCCATAGAAAAAAAATTGTGATATGCGATCTGTGATCTGTAGAGGCTGGAGGCTGGAGGTAGAAGAAGGGTGAAGGCTGTTGGATCTTAATCCTATGGTGCAAAAAAATTCATGTGTTGAAACTATATAAAACATATGATTGTGTAGTAGACAGACTCCTTATATCTCCTACAACTAAAAAGAATAAAGTGTAGATATTTTTTTGTACGACATTTGTTTTGGTTCGTCTGTCTGCCCACACCTGCGATCCTACGACATCCCTCGTATGCTGCGTCCTTTGATTGAATATTGTCTGTCATGTGATAGAGGAATCACGGTAAAATAAGAAGTAGAAAATTATTGTGCTATCTATATACACATTGCATATTTGCATGCACTAGCATACATGGCAACGAGCAAAAGAAAAGAGAATTAATACAGAAGGAAAGAGGATTAAGACAAAAGGAACATCTTTGCATTTCTGAGAATCTTGCCAAATCTGCCTATATTTAATTACTTTTTCTCTTTATATTTGTAAAAGGGACAATTTTTTTCTTCTTTTATTTAGTTTCACGCTCACGTGTTCTATCGCCCTCAGGTTGTTTCTTGCTGAAATTGTCCTTAGGTCTGTTCATTTTGAATCCTTTCTCCATATCCCTGTTCCCTAATCTATGGTCCATCGTGACAGTAGCGTGTCCATGCGTTGCTACGGGATAACTAACAATTTATATTAAAAACACATGGATCGCACGATAAGATAACAATACTGTAAAAATTAAATACTAACGTTAAAGTGACATTTAATCCAAAAAGCAAAGTTTATGAATTTAACATAGTCACGGAGTGCGCGGCGTCGCAGGCTCACAAACTCTACTTTATAGACCTTTCCGTGATGCGGCTAAGATAATGTTTTATATTGGCAGAAAGAAATCTCCAATATCTATTTCTTTTATTATAATCCATTTATCTGGACAATGTTTGAGGTGAGAGCACGGTTACAGTTTTTAGTAGCTTTGCGATATTGTCCAAAGCTATGAGATGATTGATGTCTTGCAATGATCCTTTCATTAATTTAGTTTTCTATCAATGTTTAATTGTTTATTCAGTCTATTTTATAGACACACCGGTAGATAATGAATGACAAAATTCAAGCATCCATAATTTATCTCTTTGACTTTGAGCATGAGTTTTGTTTTTATTTTTAATTGATATATTGTCCTTTTGTTTTTACCGTAGCGTTAGCACGGGCATGTATGAAAAACGAAGATGTCTTTACACTGCAAAATCTTTCAAAAAGATCATGCATAGATATATTTTAATTCTCTCTAATCTTGAAACTACCTGTAGAGTCCAAAGAACTTAATAAATATTGTGAATTAGGATACGAGGTAAGACATGCAAACATATATTTTAAAACTAACTGTAGAGTCCAAAGAACTTAATAAATAAATTCTTTTGGAGGCAATGCAAATTCTCTCTAATCTTTCATTTGATATAGTTAGTGTCATCATAGTACCCGCATGTATTCATGGAAAATAAATCATGGACAAAACGTGGACAATTTTTGGTGCGATATTCCAATATAAGTCCATCGTCCTACTGTTATGCGGCTGCTAGGATTGAGAGGAGAGAGTCGAGGGGAGCGATGGCGGCTGGCGCGCTACAGTACCCGCGGTGCTATAGTACCGCGGGTACTGTTCACGGCGACGGCTAGGGCTGCAAGGCGCTGGGGGAGGCCGGCCGCAGGGCTTCGCCCACGGCCAGCAAGAGAGAAGGGATTTCCTTCTAATCTCTTGCTTCATTCTAGATTGATACATCCCATCTCATTATATAAAGAGGTCTGACTTGGCCCTTAAGCAAGCGACTAATTAACCATAATGGGCTAAGGCCCAATAGGCCCTTGACTCCTCTAACACTACACCCCACCTGAACATGCAGCTCATCCTCGAGCTGCAATCTAACGATGACACTAGCGATGCCTCCACTAGACACAAACCTAACACCTAAAAATAAGCCTTTTATATCTCGGCTTATTTTATTGACCTGAAGAAGACTACGACTCTTTATTTTTGACTTCTGGATACGGCGGGCACCCTCCGCTTGATGGACCAGCACGTGTGTAGCCACCTGGATCCCATAGAGACCATCGGAACGAGAGGGGTGCACGGGTATAGCCACCTAGAATTAGTGGCAACAGCAACCAGCGGAGACGTGCTCGTGGCGGACGGTGGCGGAATGCGATGGCGCTAGGCAATGCGTTCCCGTCGGTGACAAAGAGGAAAGCTGCTCCCATATCGCCGGTGCCGCAGAGTTGGAGTTCGCCGCCCACGGAAAAAACACCATGCTTGCGTCTGAAGACAACAGCAGGTTGGCGCGGTTGGTGGTGGCCGTCCGACCAGGCGAGGTCGATCGACCATGCTAGGTCGCGCTCCCCTATGCTGAGGTCGACCGCCGCCAAGGTCGCCTCGTGCATAGGTGAACACATCTTCTACAGCCGCCGGCGCGCTAGGAGGCCACGCGCCGCAAACACCTGGTAGGCACTTGCCCACGCAATCGCCTTCCTCTCCGTGAGCTACAAGGCTACTGCTGTAGGGACGACTGGCCGCAAAACCGGTGATCCAAGCCGGAAGCGGTGGCGGCGACGGTAGCACCTGCTGCTGGGACGTCGGTGGCGGGTTCGGCTGCGGCCCCAGCAAAAACCCATGAATCCCGGCCACCATCTTGCCGAGGTCAAGGACAGCCGCCGTCAACTGCTCGTTCGTCATGACGCCCACAGCGGAGGACGACGGGTGGACATGATCGAACCACATGATTAAACCAGAGATCTCTGATACCAGATATTATGCGGCTGCTAAGATTGAGAGGAGAGAGTCGAGGGGAGCGACGGCGGCTGGCGCGCTACAGTACCCGCGGTGCTACAGTACCACGGGTGCTGTTCACGGCGGCGGCGGCGGCTAGGGCTGCAAGGTGCTGGGGGAGGCCGGCCGCGGGGCTTCGCCCACGGCCGGTAAGAGAGAAGGGATTTCCTTCTAATCTCTTGCTTCATTCTAGATTGATACATCCCCTCTCATTATATAGAGAGGTCTGACTTAGCCCTTAAGCAAGCGACTAATTAACCCTAATGGGCTAAGGTCCAATAGGCCCTTGACTCCTTTAACACCTACCAATATCCTTTAGGCAGATCATATAAAGGATGAGAGTCCCTCTATGAGATTGCTCACAAGAGACTCAAACTTATATCTAATCATGGTAATGTTGAATTGCTTTGCATCAAAAGCATCGGCAATGATAAACGGAGACATAGGTTTTAATATGCATAGTGAAGGAAAACTCAACCTTGGCCTTCTCAGCAGCTTTTCTGAGCCTTTACAGTGCTAACTTGTTCTTACTCAGATAGTCAAGAGGTGCACCATAAAATTATACACCACTAAAAAAAAGTGTCACTATTGGTTGCCTTGACCTAAAAAATATGTCGAAATTAAGAATTACAACACCTAATTCAATATCTTAGAACAGACACTCAAGTGAATACCTTATTCTACAATATATGTCTGTGTGGAATAGTCCTAAAGTCACACATATTTATACGGTGAGTATAACATACTTTGTTTTAAAATTTTATGAAATTTTTTAAGACACGCGGTATTATCCATGTGACAGACACTAATATTTACATATATACTCGAACCTGTGTGTATATGATTATATGGAGATGCAGCGAAACTTATTCATGGATTTATTGGCGCATGAAAGAAATGGATATCGGAGAATTCTTTCTGCCGATATAAAATACAGGAATGCTATACAACACATGTGTGTTTCTTTGTTTGTTGGCACATGAATTTCTTTGTTTCTCTGACATGTGGACCTGGATGTCGGCGCTGGTTTTGAGTTTTTGGGAGTCGCGTCCGATTCAGTGGCGTCCGTCCCCCACCCCACCCCACACCCTCCATTTCCATTTTGTTTGGGCTTCTTCCAACGACTCCAGGCGACGCGACGCTCTCCTTGGCTGGCGACCGGCGATTTCTAGGGTTCGTCGAGGTAAGTTCTTCCATGGATGCTAGGGCCGACCGATGATTTCTAGTGCGTTTTGGTTGTTTCCCGGCCGTCTCCGACGAGGGCACTCTGTCTGCGTGCGGTGTGCCGGCCATTTCTAGTTGTTCGTTCTCCCGGCTCCTCCTCTTCTAGTTCTAGTTCGTCGCCCCTGCGCAGCAGAGAGATTCATGGAGCTAGGGAGCGCCGTTTTGGCGCACAGATGTAGCAGCTACACCGCTACCTACACCCACTGTTCCATAGGCTTCTCCCCACGGGTCCGCACCACTAGCTGGATCCACATGGCGGCTGAGGGCGACGACGGCGGGGCAGACCGGCGACGGAGAGGCGCCAGCTTCGCCGCCGATGGGCCTAGGGTCGTCGAGGTCACCGCTGCCCCTGTGGCTACTAGCAGCGTAGGCGCCGACGGAGCAGCCGGGAGCACGGGGTTCGGAGCGCGAGACGCCGAGCTCGCCATGTGGCGCCCCTCCTGGTCAATCTGCCGATGTCTGCACAGGGATCTACGGGGCCATGGCGCTCACCGGGAGATTCATATGCCAAATGGACGGGATAGACTGCACGGGGGGCTTCCATCCATCTCTCACCGCACTTGTCGAGGGGCTTGGTTATGCAGCTCCACCAATCATGGCTCTGCTCTTCATCCTTGATGTATGTACACCATCGACCGTCCTCTCATTCTCGGCTCTACTCAGATCACCTGCCCCCATTTCAATTCCTTTTAATTTGCCTTTAATTTTATTATCTCTGCTTAACTAGTACTAGTAGATAACTTGTGCATGTGGTTTAATTTATGCTTTTAGGATGAAGTTGTCAAGTATTCGCCTCACGCACGTGCCATCCGTGATGTGGAGCTTCGCAGCTTCTTCTATGGTATGTCACCATGGCAGGTACTAAAAGCACCCTTGATATTAGTTTGCAGTGTGGCTCTTGATGATCTGTCAATGTTGGCTGTGCATATTTTCCACTCAATTTTCCAAGCCAAAATAGATTCTAGTGAAACATGAAACGTGTAATCTAATCACACTCTAGTTAGTAACACTATCCTAGATGTGATAGTTGTTATGTGGAGAATGGCTTGAAACTCCTAGCTAAAATCAATATAAAATGGGGAGTACATGATCTTTTCTTATATTTGTAGTTCATTCTCATCGTGGCTGCTAGCTCAGTTGGTGAGGAGCTGTTCTACCGTGCAGCTATTCAGGTATGTGCTGACTGTCCATTCTCATTATGGTTATTAAGTTTACTTTGTTATTACAGCTATGTGGAGGAAACTGTGTTTTTCACTTCATTTAATCTGCTCATATTGTTGATGGTAAAAACACTGAAATTGTAGGGAGCATTGGCTGATATTTTTCTAAGAAGCACAGAGCTAATGAAAGATGCTCGAGGGATTGCATCACTGGTACAAATATGCTTTTCAGCTGAATTGAAGATGAAACTGAATTTTGTGATATACAAGATCCACCTAATGTATGTCTTTATGAATTTTTAGTTGTCTATATGTTAGGTGATTCTATTTGGAGAGGGTCTTTAATTTATACCCATTCTGGTTGGCGTATCAAGAATATACAGTCCAAAAATGGTGACCTGACCCTATTTTTATCCTAGTTTCTGAATTTTTAGATTATTGGCTGTGGTTTTGTTTAGGTGTGTCAGTAGATGGTAGGAAATCTCACTATAGGTTTTGTTATGGTTCAGTTAGCTGTTGTTCTGTGTGGAGTTGTTTTCTTAACTGAATACAGAGCTTCAGTTGCTGAGATGATTCACAAGAGACTTTTTTAGTTGTCCCTTTTTAATTTCTATCAATTTCACAAGAGACTTGAATTAAGGTGATTCAGGACTGCATGCTTATTACGGCCAAACTAATGATTTGTCCTAATGTTAAAATGATGATTTGTCTTGTTAGATCTGCGTGAGGATAAATTGCATTGCACTGTACCTAGGTCAGGTAGCCTTGTTAAATCCATGTGTAATTATTTTGGTGTGTACATATATTCGATCAATAATATTTATGGCTTACAGGAAGCTAAATATAGAATATTGAATTTTTGAAGTTGCTTGTATGGATATGCATGGTCTGCTAGATAGCTTATTAGTAAACTATTGTCTGCTAGCTTGATTACTAGTACTACCCTTTGTGATAATTTTATAGTACTCTGAGAAGTAGCAAGCTTCTCAATTTAGGACATGATTGTCTGCTATCTAGCTTGCAATTACTTCGCCTTGTGTGAATATGCATAGTCTGAATTCAGATTCAACACCACAACAATAGTTTGACAGGCAAGCAGTTATACCTAGCTTATTAGTACATGATTGACATGTATCTAAATTAGTTCAACACAAGGTCAGTCAATGACTGGTCTAGGTTTTTTTTGTGACTAATGACTGGTCTAGTTGGTTCAACAGATAAGCAGTTGTTCCCTAGTTTTGTTTAGGACCTGTTCAATTTAGTTTCCATTGCATAATCTATTTCCCTTGTCCACTCATTTCTTCTATTCAGTTTTCTATATGTGCTATATGGGATCAGCTGTTTGGCAACAACATTTACAGGAAAAATGTGGTTACAGGTTTGTTTATTTTAGGACGCTTAGTTTAGTTGCTGAGGATATGAAGCATGCTGGATGAATGCTTAAAGGCTTTGTGAACCATAATTAAAAAATGGCATACTGTAGATTTTACTAACCTCCTCGGTAGAGTATCTGATTTTTGTTCTCTCCCTCTAAAACTCAAAATTGTTGCTCAATACAGATGATTATGATAGATTGTTTGTTACTAGTGGAAAACTGGAGATCATTTTGCTACTGCTTGTAGCTTATTCCACACAAATGAGGAATCTGAATAAAGCTTGGTTGGGTTCAGAGTTCAGACTTAATTTCTGAGCTGTTGGTGTTTTTCTCTTTGTGTATCTGAACATTTTTCCACACAAATGTATATGCTGCCCTTTTTTCCTTTCTCCCTCTGTGCTTAACTGAACTTTAGTTTACTATTTCTTAACTAAACTGCTGCTTCTCATGATCTGAAAGTATCTCAAATTAAATGTCTCTTTTGTTTTTTTCCACTATGGTTAGCCGAATATTTTCTCGTGCTTGTGATATTAGCTCTTTGCATCTCAAATTGAATGCATCCTTTTTCACTGTTTCTTAACTGAATATTTTCTCCCTCAAGCAATTTATGCTTGAAATTGGTAAGTTTGTGAAGTCTGATTATGGAAGGCTAGCTAGGTAATAGGTACTGTGCCTGATGATTTCTTGTTTGTTGCGACCATGTTTCAAGTTTTGCATGCTTCCATACTCATTATGTCAGTTTGTAGTGCCTCTGATCATGGATGAAATTAGCTGTTTGTGTGTTAAAACTGCAGAATTGTTGTTCTTTTCTTGATGCAATGATATCCAAATGGGCCAGTGCGTGCACTTCATGAAAGCTTTTTGCATGTCTGTTGTAGTCATATTGACATGATTTTTTATCATGTAATTATGATATTGACATGATTTTTGAACTTCTGTCTTTGGTCCAAGAATGGAAGTAGGATAGGCTGTTAATTCAGCAACTGTAAATGTAATTCATGATATCAAAGTCATGAATGAATTCAGCAACTTTACATTTTTGATTCGGTAGGATGCTTATCATCTAGTATCTTTTTTTGTCATTTCTTTTAAAGTGCCTGTTTGATTATATACTTCTTTTTACTGACATTCCATATGGTCCCTTGGTAAGATTGTATACATCAATTTTCAGTTGCCTCTATTCTTCTCAACATTGGTTGTCTCTCATCTTGGCTAAACTCCTGTAATGTCTATTCTCCAGCTACTGCATTTGAGATGACTGCTTTCAGGCTTGCATTCAAAGGATCTGTGAGTGCATATACTCTGATGCATTGTAAGTTTTGAGCACCGCTCCTTGCTATAACACTGAAATATGTTTTCTTCTATAAACTATAGTATCGCTCCTTGCTATAGCACTGAACTATGTGATCCTATTTTTGTACTTAATAGTTGTTGAAGTGACCAAACAAATAAAAGATTCAGTTACATAATTGCAATCAGCAATGATGTAAATTGCAAGTAACGTTCACTGCAATTGTAGTTATGAGTATATGGAATATGCTGGTGTTGAACCATTTGCCTAGTTGTCTTTTTCTGCTAGCTGATCAAAGTGGCGGCTGGTTTTGCATTTTCTGCAGTCTGTATTCATTAGGTCAGTGAACTTGCTTCTGTTGTTTTAAGTTTGCCTAGGTAGACATTATTTCCCTTCTTTCTATGAATTTATAGAACTAAGTGCATGTTTTTTTCTAGGGGACTACGAGGCCAACTCTCTATCACATCCTGCATGATGACATAGGCTTCAAACCTGAGCTGGTGCATTCGCTCTCATATGTGTAAGTATACCAATTAGAGGCTAAGAAAAAACTTTTGCTAATGTTTGTCTTGTTATGAAACTTTCCTACTCACAAGCGATTTTCTAGGACTTCATTTCAGGTACCAAAGGAGCACAACAGCCATATCAGTTGGTAAGTTTACCTGGGCACCTTTTTTCCTCTGTGTCAAACTCTTATAACCTCTAGTAGCTTTTGTGTATCAGATCTGCTGGAACTAATTTCCTTGTTTTGCATGCCTGCAGTTGCTTGCATCTGCTATGCACATCTCGCTGGTACTTAGGTTGGCCAGTTCATAAAGTTTGATGAGATGTCAGAGACGTCCTCCAGGCATGGTGGGCACACTTGGGCGGATAGCATCTCCATTCAGGAGCTATCCTGTTTGCATGAGAAAGTGAGTAGCTCGATGTTCTTTTGCTGAGTAGTGGAATGTGCCGTGGTTTTGTTTTCTTGTGGATGGTTAGGTCTGAACCCTGGTAGTTGTGTGGGTGGTGGTAAACGCTCCATGAACTTGTTGTGGCACTTGGTGCCTACCTCGTGTTAGGTTGACTCAACCTGGTAGTAGGATGTTAAATGTTAGTTTTTTAAGCATCGTTGTTGCAGTTATGCTTGGGTGGCTGTAATGCCGACACGCCGCAACTATGTTGGGTGGCTTGTTGCAGCACTTGGTGCCTGCCTGTCTCAGGAAGACTTGGAACATGTTAGGGATGTCGTTAAACTAATCTTTTTAAGCGTTGTTGGTTCGGTCTTAGTTGTGTTACAAGATTTCCTTGTTCAATCTGAGTTCACAAAAACGTCAAGCATGCTCAAGTTACATTCCAGTTGTTTTGGTGCGGTACTATTCAAACAAGATGCATCCACAATATACTATTGCATTTTAAAGTGCTCTGTTACTATTAATACCTACTGTTGATGAAAACCGAGCCTAAATAGTGTTCTGGCCGGAGCTCGGGGAATATCCAATCTCCTTGCTCTAGAGCCAGCCAATGTGTGAGTTCCTCTCTAGTGGTCTTGGGTCAAGTTTGAAGTTGAGAGAGAGGTACAATATTAGATGTAAAAAGGTGTGTGTAGGTGTGTAGCTGTATGGGGTTTCTAAACCTACTCATTTATTCTTCTTAATATAATGATACGCAGCTCTCCTGCGTGTTCGAGAAAAAAAGATGAAAACAGACAAATATAAAATTCAGTTACATAATTGCAATCATCAACAATGTAAATTGTGGTTATTGGGCACTGCAATTGTAGTTCTGAGCATATGCAATTGTAGCTCTAAAATTTGAGTAAGTTTCAGTCCACTGTCATCACATCTGATATCCATTCCCCTTAAAAAATCAGCATGTGTCGGTCCTTGAAGTCCTTCCTTATGCAACTGCACAGGGACATATTGGCTCAGTTGGTACTTAAAGGGGGCAGACCTAGTGCTGGAGGCTCCCACACGAGTGGGGTCTGGGGGAGGGAAAAACCGAGGCAAGCCTTCCCCCTGCAAAATCTGTGGAGAGGCTGCTTCGAACCCATGACCTGGTGACTCAGTGAGAACTCTGGTACTTACAAGTTAATATAATAAATGCAGGCTATAATTACTAAAATCAATGAAAAGATTGGTGCTGCTAGTGTAGTCAGCAAGGAGTGCATGACTATTGTTTTCTCAATATGGACAACAGATCCTACATCTGTTGCAAATGGTGTTGTCAAGAGTGATGCAATGTGCAATTCCTATGAGATGGTTGTAGTATGGATGGAGTAAGACAAAGGTGTGCTTAACTGACTTTTAGTGCAGGGAGTTTCTGTACCACTTTTTAGAGAATTGTTCCAATGGAATAAATTTTGTCATTCTCTAGCTAGCTAGGTATAACATTTTGAGTTTTTGACTGAGCAGAACCTAAAAATAAGCTGTGCTTGCTAGAACATCCAAAGGAACCAGGTTGGACTTTGAGATGCACCAATCATATGCCTGTCTTTTTGCGTTGTTGTTTCTGCTGTAGTGCTTAGAGTTGGGCTCTCGTGTGTGATCTGTTCTTGTGCTGTGCAGCATGCGTGTGCTCTTGGGTGAGTTCCCAGGGGTGTAAAGTTTGTGCTCCATTTTGTTCATGGGCACTTAGGCTTTTTATTGATGAACCAGTGTGCTTGCTGATGATATATAGACTGTAGTTTCATGTACAGCATAAGTTTTTTGAGCTGAACAATTTTTTGACCTGCATGTAGCCATGGAGAATGATGAATTTCTACTGCAAACTGCATTAGAATTCTACTAAACTGTGATTGTAAATTGCACACTTATTAGTAGTAAATTGCACACTTCAACTACTGTAATTATGGTGTGTAACATGTGCAATATCTGTTCTTTATAAATAACTTTGTCACTATTTTAGTTAACTTGGAGCATGCAATTGTTCTTGCTTTAGGGCATCGATATTCTTCTGGGTGGGCTATTTGGGACTGGAAACGGGTCTTTTGTTTCAGTGTAAGCACTAGACAGTACATTTTTAAGGAGTGCATCTCATTTCTATTTTAATACAAGTCTTCTCTTTAAGGAATAGATCTAATTTGGCTTGATACAACAATTGTTTCCTTAACTGTAGTGAAAATGCTGGTTTTGCTTGCTTTGACACTCGTTGGTAGCCGAAAGGTAGTGTAGATATCAGCTGGTTTCATGATATTTTTGTCCTTGTCCTTTTTGGGCATGTTCTGTTGGGTTCACTTGTACCTTTTAAATGAACTCCTTTAGAACATTGTATAAACTTGTTTTCATCTGTTTTTAAGTGCAAAGTATATGAAGGGGTTAGTAATATTAAGTATGTCTGCGTTAACCTCTGTTTTGAGGTCTTCACCCTTGTGCCTTATACTCCCTCCAGTCACTTGAGGTCTACTCTTATGGCTTATATTCCCTCTAGTCGTTTGTACTTGATGCTCAGACAGGGAAACCAAGTTCGTTTGAGCTTGTTTTTTTGTCTGTAATGTCATCTGTATATGACTGGAGTTAGTATCATTCATTATCGCTATATGACACTCTTAGCAAGATCTGATCGCATTAGCAATTTAACAATTTTTTGTGTACATGTGGGACAGTCCTCTTGAGATTCTTAAGACCATATGTTTTGGCATGATACAGGATCCACTTGATTTTCTTCTGCTTTCCTAAAACCAGGAGTTATGGGGGTTGAAAAATGGTCTTTTACCCCCCCTGCCTTTTTTATAAAATGTTGCATGTTCTTGATTCATAGCGTAGTCTTGATTCATGTTCTTGATTCATAGCATTGTCTCGTGATTTGTGGTAACACTTCTTAAACTTTGTTTATTGTGATTTGTGCTAGCACACACCTCTTATTTTATCCTTGTCCTTTCATAGAAAAAAATTGTCTCTTATGATTTGTGGTAACACATCTTGAATTTTGTTAATTGTGATTTGTGCTAGCACACACCTCTTATTTTGTCCTTGTCCTTTCATAGAAAAAAATTGTCACTTGTGATTTGTGCTAACACATCTTGAATTCTGTCGATTGTGATTTGTGCTAGCACACACGTCTTATTTGTCCTTGTCCTTTCATAGAAAAAAATTGTCACTTGTGATTTGTGCTAACACATCTTGAATTCTGTTGATTGTAATTTGTGGTAACTACATGCAGTAACAAAGGCATAGTGGGCTGATAGTTGTGTTCTGATGCAGTTAGAACACCCCTGTTTGTTGTGATTTGTGCCAATACAGACCCCACACTCTCTTTCTCAGCCTCTCTCTGTCTATATTTGTGCCAAT